>NW_008795919.1:654107-661577 GCF_000699145.1 Aptenodytes forsteri
GGCCAGGGGGGGCCGCTGCTCGGGGACTGGCTGGGCATTGGTCGGCAGGTGGTGAGCAACTGTACTGTGCATCACTTGCTTTGTATATTCTTTTATTATTACTATTTTATTTCAATTATTAAACTGTTCTTATCTCGAGCCACGAGTTTTCTCATTTTCACTCTTCCGATTCTCTCCCCCATCCCACGGGGGGGGAGGAGGGGAGAGTAAGCGAGCAGCTGTGTGGTGCTCAGTTGCCAGCTGAGGTTAAACCATGACACAAACCATGCCCATTACTCCCCAAACCACCCTTCCTACAAGAAAGGCACAGCTCTCAGCCCTGGGCAGTATTCATCACGACTGAAATTACAACCAGGAAAACCACTTTCTCCTCATGGAACCAGCCACAAAACATGGGGGCCTTAATTCCTTCTGCAGAGGCTCACCTGTTAACGCAAAACACAGGCCCTGGGAGGTCACGTAGTTCAGTTCTTGGGAAGAACACATGCAAAAGCAATAGTCCAAGAAGGCACCTCAATGCCCTCTACCCTTTCCCCTCAAGTCTGGCTCTGTTCAGAGGACAGTCCCTGAAACCATGTCCACAGCGTGTCAGACCTAGCAGCAGCTCAGATGACACAAGCTAACGTCAGTCTCTTTCTGTAGGCTGAACTGCTCCGGCCAGTGATGGATGCAGCCTCTTCCAACCTGACAAAATAGTTATTTTCCTGTGTTGCTTTTTATTTCCCATCACTCAGTTTAAAAAGCAGTTCAGACTACAGCCAGGCTAGCGTACAAATAATATACAAAAAAAACCTCCCCCAAATCCACAAAAGAGTCAGCCAGCTACCCTGTGTTGCCCCAGTAATCCTTGAACTGAATAGAAGAGGGAGGTTCTAGCTTTGTTAAACAAAATGCAACTGCCATGTAATGTGCAAAAGGGCCAGAAGTGATGCCAACAATTTACATGAGCAATAAAACTGCAGAAAAATGAACTACTGCTTCCCCATGGTGCCGGCAGCATGCAAGATGGATTTAGGTGATGAAATCTGTTTCACTATTAGCTGCCAGAGAGCTTTAATCCATGTCAGATACAATTAACTCACTCTGACAATTGGAAAAGGAAGCTTGAATGTTAACAGCATAGTTGGTTGCACTGTGCTGGGAATGCCGTGCTTCAGCAGTGCCACCTCAGCAAAGAGGGAACCTTGAGCTATGCCACCTCCACACCCTACAGAGCAAATTCAGCACACAGACAACCCAAACAGGTACAAACCAAAACGCAGTCATGACCCCCAACCAAGTTCTACCGATTCTGCTCCTTCCAATCTTCCAGGTGCTAAATGTTATTTTGCAAGCATTTTTTTGCTGTAGGCATAAATAACGTGTTAACCCCAATAATAGCACAAATATGGCCTTTCATCCTCCAGAAGAATCAGGAATGTACAGTACATAAATCTAGAGTTAGAAACAAAGGTACGCCTCTGCTGTTGGAGAGCTGGGTAGGCAGGCTTGCAGGGACACAAGGCTTTCACGTCTGCATTGGAAAAGTCTGCGGAAGCAGTCAAGTCATATCTGCATCTCCCTACCACTCAAGACTCGTTAATCTAGAGGAATAATACTACTGTCTAGTACTAGCAAAAACATTAATTCCTGGATTTATTAAGGAACAATACCACACCTCAGCATTAAACAGGAGACCGAAATGGCTGACAGTGTACCAAGCATGTCAACGCAGGGCCTTAAAGATTGTAACTAGAGCTTTTAAAAGCAGACAGTATTAACAGAAGAATTCTCCAGGCTAGCTAAGCATTTTAGTTCATTTTTCTTTTCCTGGTAAAGACGTGTTTAAAGCAGAATCTAGAATTAAACATCTGTATCCAAGCAAGTATGTCACAGTTTTATTTACAGCTTAACTAATTTTTTTTTAATTAATATGTTAACAGAATTCATCAATGACAGCAAGGCAAGTGTACTTGTAGCTTAGCAGTTTACAATATTGCCACCTGCAGTTAGGACTTAGAAGCTGCCAAAACCTCTTAAATAGCAATTTCCAAATACATGGTATATACCTGAGGTTTGCATTACAGCGACATGCTTGCTTTTTAAAGGAAATTCATGTACGAATGCTGTTCTACAAACTTTCTCCCATACCACAGGCTGCATCAGAGATTTACACCAAAGCATAAGTTACCTCTGATAGCAGCTTTTCCCAGTCTTCCTTCTTAACCATGCTGTAGGCTTGGCTTTTGCCAAAAGCAGAACCTTTCCAAAACTAGAAAAAGTCCCAAAGTCTCAGTGTCTCTGAATGCTCTCTTAACATGCCAATTAAAATGTTCTCATGTTAGCTTCTCTGCTGAAACAGAGGAAGGATTATCAGGTTGTCTCTTGCAGATGCCATTTTACATATTTGACTTTGTATGATCCATACAGAATGTTTCAGAAATCGAAGCTAACCACACTTTTAAGGAATTCCATCTTAGTCCAACAGACAAGAGAAGTGTCCTCTCCCATCCTGTACCAGCTACAAAGATTCACAATAAAAAAAATGAAACCCTGAGTTTTGAGTGAGAGGAGTCTTTTACGTTTTAAGACTTTGTCATCCCCCCATGGAGAGCTAGTGCTTCATAGAGTGCTCTGCTTTTCCAAGCTGTTGAAAAATAAAATGGTGGTTGTAGGAAAGCAAATACAAGACTTCTTCCCTACTTCATTTTGCAAGGAAGTGTTAAGCCAGATGAGTGCTCCTGCTTACATTTTAAAACATAAATACATTAACCCTTTCCCAAAAGGCTACATTTAAAGTTAATTTTCCTGAATTTGAAGCGGAGCAAGATTTCTCTGTATTTTCTATAAGCAATGGGGAAAAAAACCCATTAATAACTGAGGAAGTTATTTTGTTCTGTTCAAACAGTATTTATTGGATATAGCTTTTTGACAAAAGAAATGCACTGAATCAACTCAATTTAGGTGAGAAGAAAGGGCAAAACAATGTTTTGACTAGTCCAAGCTCTCTTCTTCCCTGTCTATACTCAGTTCCACGAATACCGCTTCTCCTAAAGATTTTGAAGGGGGTGTAGGAAAAGCAAAATTCTCTCACATTAGAGATACTCCAGTAGCTCTAAGGTTACTCTCAGTAATCTAGTTAAGCAGCAGTCTAGCCGATTGATTCTGTTAAGTTAAACTACCTGTGATCTTTTATTTCTTTAAAGACAATAACATGCATAAGTTCACTATAAAAACCTCAAAGCCAGTTACAAATACAGTGGCTGCTATAAGAACAAAAGGATTGCTATTCACAACAGCATCATGAGCTACAAGAAGCTTTCCATTTAGTCCCGGGTACCGGTAACTTGCCTTTAGGTATCTCAGGTACTATACTGAGATAATCGTCACCTTTTAAGCACACTTGCAGAGAAAGGACATGCCTGGAAGGAAGTGCAACAAGTCTGATCTGTTGCTTTCTTTGCCCAGACAGATACGAACTCCAGTCACTTGTGTCCACTGCTTATGTCTTCTGCAAGATACCAGAATAGCCTTTCTACCCAGCTTGCTGGTCTGCAAGCCCCAGGTAACTGTATCTTGGCCTCAACCTTAAAGGAAATAGGAAATAAAGTTTTTTTTTCCTGAATAAAAAAAAATGCAAATTATTCTAATCCCATTACATATTATAGGTAGAAAAATTAATTTACAGAATGGAAGTTAAGAACTAATGGAAGGAAGACACAAATTAGAACAAGAACTAAAAGTAGCAGTCCTAAATGTAACATTCTGTATTTACAGAGATGTCAACATTCGTTGAGTTTCATCTATGGGTTTTTGCACCACTGCAAGCTTGTGCGAGACGAACCTAGAAAGAAAGAAATTAATCAGTACTCTGAGAGACACTTTTATATCCCACCACCACTTACAACTTCTGCCTGAAGTAGAAGACACTTTGTTTTGATTCAGTTTTTCAAAACATTGACAATAGTTCTTTTTCAAGAAGTGCATGGTTTATCCACAGTTTGTATTAAACTAGATACGATGTAAAGCTTCTCCCCCTCCTTCCCTTCTCAGTTCATGTTTCTTCTTGATCATAGTGACATGAGCCAAAATACAAGACAAGGGGGGGGAAAATAAGGAGTTTCTACTACAGCTCAACAGTCCAGTGACTAGTGACAGAGTGACAACACTGTCTTACAACTTCAGGTCATGATTGACAAAAACACATAGACTTACTGATAGCTTCTTCATAATTCCTTGGGCCTCCGGATTCAGATGAAGAAGATTCCTCCTGGTCAAATCACTTGCTGTTAAACGAATGCTCTGTGGAAAAAAAAAACCAAACCAAACCTTAGGTTTTCTGTTTGGTCAGCTCTAGTAGCCAGAAGCAGCAAAAAAATAAATAAAAAAAAAATCCAAGCATACTAGGAGACCACGTACAGGCAGAGAACTACATTCAGCTTAACCAGAAGCTCATCTCATACCTTCCTTGCAGTGCATTAACACATTACTGCCAGCAGAAGCTACTTTAAATGTTACTTAAACACACAGCAAAACATCATTCTACATTCTGCTCTGATCAGCTCCCACTTCTGACTAAAAATCTTTCAAGGCTCTTTTTAAGCTTGATCGATCCCCTGATAAACTGCAGTGGCACAACTAAAGAGACAAGAGTGGATGACTTGAAACCGGTTAAGGCCCCCAAGAAGTTACAAGCTATCCCTTCAGCAAAGATTTTACAGATTAAAGCTTCTGCTTTACCTCCCCTCCTCCAACAGGGACTGTAATGAAGATATCATTGCTGTCAGCAAGGGGACTGCCATTGGCAGAGATGGTGTAAACACGTTCATTTACTGCAGGTGTGCGCAAACCCGGCGTCTTGAAAATTCTGAAACGAAAGTTATAGGAAAGTAATTTCACTGCGATTGCTCAAAGCACTTTGACTAAAAGTCTTTCATTTCAGGTTCAAAGAGCCACTAGGATTGTGTTGCAAACAGATGACAGATACATACATAAAGCAAATGGCAAGGCACTCCCCTCTATCAGAGATTAACAGAATACAAACCTGGAATCAAATCTGGGTGTGACCATGGAGGTACCTCCCTGAGCACAGAGATCAACAATTCTACCAGTAGCTGGAGTGATAAAGTTGTTTTTGCTTGATCTGTTAAAGGGAAATAAACAAACATCTGCTCATAATAATACTTTTAACTAACACACAAGCACTATCTTGTCAAAGACTTGAATGAGGTTATTACCACAGAAAACCAGAGGTTCTTACTAATCAAAAGTAAACCCCAAAGCTAGGGACAGCTGGTCATCACAGGACAGGAAGTTGCTGATCTTTCATTTACTGTCAGATCACTGTTTTTTTCCTATAGCATGCCACAACTACATCAACCAGCCTACTAAACCATACGCCATTCCTTTTAAGAGTTATGTTAGCACTATACACTTATTCTCCATTTCTGAAATCCAGTGAAAAGGATATCCCCTATTACCTTTTACTCATGCGCTTCACTCTTGCTGAAGGAGCTCTTCTGCTCCTGGACACTGGCGCTTTTTTAGTGGATGCCTTCACCTGAAACACACATTACTCACCAAATCAGTTACTTCACTCTCGTGTGACAGCTGAGTCCACAACAAACAAATGCTTCCATACAAAACGTTTGGCTCAATAGGCTCCTTTTTATGGCACAAGAGTCCAGAAACAAACACCATACAAGCTTCTGTGACCTTCTCCTATCACTAGACGTTTCAGGAAGCGATACCTGTTTTGAAGTCCCCCTCAAAGTATCCTGGACAGCTATACTATCATAGGCATCATCTCAGTAAGTAGTTTATATCTTGGGAATAAAGTCATCACAAAGAACAGCTATTTACCTTTCCAGTTCTTGGATTAATGTTTTCAGCTTCTAGCTCTGGAAGACATTGGTTATCATGTTTTGCTTTCTTTGCTAGAGGAAGCAAAGGAGGCTCTGCTGCTTCTTCAATAGCTTCAATATCCTGCTTAGATTTTTCCACTAGAATGAGAAAGTGTTATCGAAGTTGAAAATAAATAACAACTTTACATTATCAGTTAGCAGTGGAGGTAAACAGTAAACAACCACAAGCACTTTTGGCAACAATTTGCTTCTGAAATCCAAATTCCAATGTAATCCAAATGGTTGACAGAACACTATTTTGATTGTTTTAATAAAATTAAGTCGAGCTACTGCAGATAGCAAGGACAAAAGTAGGATTATTTTCCTGTCTTTAAATATATTGAGGGCTGTAAGAACCAAGTTATTATTCACAGTATGTAAACTATGACGTGCTTTCATCTCACTGAAGTCATCACAATGCTTAAAACAAACTGACCTTTCTTGATGATTTTTAAAGGAGGCTGGATAACTTCTGCTGTTAACTTGTTTATTTCTGTTATTTCCAAGTCTGCCTAAAATTAAAAACAGTCACGACACCATTAGGATTATCAGTAGCATATAGTTCTGAGAAGTCCAAGTTGCAGAACAAATCCCTAATTATTTTATAGCAAGAATGCCTCCGTGTTCTCTGTTGTGCTCAAACTGGGACCTTCCATGTTATTCTGGAGGTGACCACAACGTGTGAGGCCTGCATGCCATTCAGGACTAACACGCCTTATTTGGCAGCTGCGAGTGTGCTTCACCTACGCCCTGCTGCTCAACCAATTCAGAAATGCTTTAATTTACCGAAAAGTGTGTGCGGTCTCAGGGATCTGGGAGTGAAATCAAGCAGGTAAGGAAAGACTGACAAGGAGCAGTATAAGCACACAAATTCTGTATTGGATACAACAGGCATCTCTTACCATTGAGTCTTAAAGCAGCGTTTGTAAAAGTATTTATGTAGCCTCTGCTATTGCAATGGTCCTACAGGCTCAAGAAACCCTTCATTTCCTACAGAGGTACACAACGCCATCAGGAGAGTTCAACATTTATGCTAGAAACCTACCGTTGCTGCCTCTTCCAACACCTTTTTGCTTCCTCCTTTAGCTAAAAAGAAAATATTTTAAAAAAATCAATACATATCTAAGACAGCCTGTACAGTATACATAGACACGCTTTGATACGTCACCACTAGGGTGCAAAAAGCCAGCACAAACCACTTTTCTTAGCAGCGAGTGAGCAGTCTCAGACAAAGAGAGCAGCGCTTCCAACGGTCCGCGGGCCGCCTGCCTGGGGCATTCCGGACAGGGAAGATTCGATTCCGGCTGCTCCTTTATTGCCCTTGGTGGTTTTTATTGTCTAAGGGAAAACGTGCCCCCGCCAGCCCAGTCCCGGCCCCGGTCCCGGTCCCGTCCCGTACCGAGGTAGTCGAGCCAGTTCATCTCGCGGAGCGCCACCGGCAGCCGCAGGATCTCGACGTTGTACAGGTTCTCCACCTCCTTGACCAGGCGCTGCCCGTTCGCCCGCAGCTGCTCGACCCGGCTCCTCACTGCGGGGACGCACACGGCTCGGTTACGGCTCCGGGACCCGCTCCCCACCACCCGCCCGC
>NW_008795919.1:662492-664459 GCF_000699145.1 Aptenodytes forsteri
GCGGCGAGGGCCGCGTTGCCCCTCGCTGGCCGAGGCGCTGGAGGGGCTGCAGGACGTGGAGCGCTACTACCGGCACCTGTATCCTTCCGCGGTGGGGCTCTCCGGGCAGCGCTGGCGGGTGCCTTCTTCTCTTTGTCGTCCTTACCGGGCATGAAGGTACCTGGAGAGCAAGCTTCTCCTCCTCCGCGTCAGCTGTGACAGCCTGGCAGACATGGAAGCCCTCCCACAGTCTTGGGAGAGGATTTTGGAGCGCTACAAGGAAGACGTTGTTCAAGGTAGTTCCGCATACAGCAGACCCAAAGGGTCTTTTGATGAGCTCCGTGCCGATGTCTCAGCCCTGGAGGCAGCACGCAGGCCCGGTGTTGCTTGCTGTGTTGGTCTCGGTAGCAGTGGGCGACCTTGCTCGGTTTGCGCTTGTTCTTTGCGACCTGCTGTGAGATCTCGTGAACGACTTCAGTTGTAAATACTCGCCGTCGCACCCTGGGCGCAGCTGGAAGCCACATCCTTCCTCGCAGTAACAGGGGCTTAGTGATCCTTTTCACTTGGTCTGCTAAGTTAGCTTTGCTTATGTTTTTCTTTACTGCATTTAGAAACAAGTTAAATTTTTGTGGGCACAGAATACAGATAAAATGCATTAAGCTAACGGGGTTATTTTTTGCCTTCCAACTCAGATACGCTTCTTAAGATCTCTCTGTTTGTGGACAACCAGCGAGAGCTGTGCTGCTCACCCGGCTCCTGACAGAGAACAGGAGGGACTGATGTTGACCAGCTTCTACGAGAGTCTGGTATGTTCCGAGATGACCACAAAGAGGATGGTGAATTGAGGAAGCTTTACTGGTGCTTTTTGGAAGCTGAACGAGTTGGGTACTTGGCCTCAGCAGGAAATGCTTGGACTGTTTCATTTTCAAGTGGAAATGGACTTGGTGTCTGAAGAAGAGGCTGAGCTGAACAAGCCGTGAAGGTAGAAGGGAGTCATCTTCAGCTATGGAAGTCGTCCTTTCTTTTGCCTGCCGTGGATATTTTGTATACTGAAAAAAATGTTGAGACTTACTAACTTACGAAGAAACGGTGAAGTGTGCCACAAATAAGTAAGCATAACATAAGGTCCAGCAGGCTGATACCATGTAAGAAAGATGTTTAGGTACCGTCCTTATAGATAAATAAAAGATGTAAATCAGGGCTCAAAACCAGTTTGCACCTCATGCCTGTGAGCAATGTGTTGGCTTTCATCCCACCTGTACATTGAAGAGGAAGGAGCAAATTT
This sequence comes from Aptenodytes forsteri, assembly GCF_000699145.1. NCBI lineage: Eukaryota > Metazoa > Chordata > Aves > Sphenisciformes > Spheniscidae > Aptenodytes > Aptenodytes forsteri. The sequence continues at coordinate 663,757 of NW_008795919.1, forward strand.
GGCTTGAAAATGTAATTATGGAGGTGCACGGACACCTGAATTCTGACACAGGCAGTTTTCAGGTGTGTTAGAGTATGCTTCTCTGATTTCTCTGCTAGGGCATGTTTAAATCACAGTGTTAAAACTTAATGGTCTGTGGCAGCAGCAGCTGCTGACAGTTCTAGGGACATCTTTTGTTGGCCATGACACTGATCCTCTGTAATGTTCCCAGAAAGTGGTGGGGATGCCCGTCTCCAGATGACATATCTGGTAAGAACCTTCGCAGGGAAGGCCAAATAAAGAATTGGACTTGGGCAGACTGTAGATGTGCTTGTGCTCCCTGTTTTTATGGTGAAGCAGGTCTCAAACCTAGGGAATCCATTTGGCCACCTGAGGGCACTGCTCGACCTGCGGAGAGCGACATTTGGGGGGCCCTTGGAGGCTGCTGGCTGCGCAGGGCTGGGGCTGCTAGTGCTCCCCATCAGCTGACAGGTCTTCATGGGATGGTGCTTCATACACCGTTTTAATTGCAAAGAAAAATACCGTCACCCTCTTGGCGTTGTTACGGCTTCCGGGCTGATGAAATCAGCATTTGCCAAGGGAAGGGCGTTGCGCCCGGGGAAGTGGGGCGGGTTCTGCTCCCAGCACGAGGGGGCAGGGGGTCCGGGGGCTGGTGGGGGGCTCAGCGGGCTTGGCGGTGGTCCCCCCCCGGCGGCGGGGGTGG
>NW_008795919.1:664469-684837 GCF_000699145.1 Aptenodytes forsteri
GCTCTGCATCACTTCAGGACCTGGAGGTGGTGCTGATCCTGCCCTCCAGCCGGTTGCGAGGGTCTCTCCTGGCTGGACAAGTGCCCTCTGCTCTGTGCATCCCCTACAGAGCCTGTGCGAGAGCGCAGCGTGACCACAGTACGACTGTTGTGAGCTTTTCCCTTGGCCATCTCCTTCCCGGGGGGGTGAGGAATGGAGTCCTCCTCCTGCTGCTTCAGCTTAAGATAAAGCAGGTGATGCAGTGAGGATACTGGTCTGGCAGATCAGCCAAGACTGCAGTTTATTTAGCGAACGGCTGTATAGCAGTCTCGATGCAGACACTTCTGCATGTAAAGCACTTCCCATCCTTCTTGAGTGGCTCTGTCTCGCCATGACCTGTCGCTGACTCACTTTGTCAGTGTACTGCTGATGTCGTGGGTTGCACCACAGCATCAGTTCAGTATAAGGCATTTATTTTCCTGTCTACAGCAGAGTGAGCAATTTCATCTAGTTTCCTTTTCCAGAGCTTTGATTCCAGCCGCAAACTCCTCCCAGCTCTACAAATTCACCTCCCGTGTTTAGGTTCCAGTCGGTGAAGCAGCGTAGGTAAACTTCACTAGCCATTGCCTGCTGCTGGTGTTCAACCCACGCGTCTTCCCTGGGGACATCACTGACTTCTGATTTTAAGGAAAGAGTGAGCGTGTGCTGTTGGATGACACAGTTCGCAGCAGACTTACGCAGGCGCCCTCCTAGCTATCTTGGACAGCTGAGTGCTGGTGTCTGCAAAGGCCGCCAGTCTGAAATCTACCTGACGAACAGAGGTTGGATGTTGTGGTACAGCAAAGAGCAAAGGTAATGGTGGTATCTTTCATCCACCTCCTGTTCCTTTTCTGATGCGGTTTTGAACCTGTGGCTGAAGTGCAGACCTGTTGCCTTGGGAGCGTGCTGCCAAGCTACGTGGCTGATGGCAAGCATGCACGCACCTCCATCAGTGCTGATGGCTGTCACTGCAACGAGTGACCTGCATGGTTCTGATTTTGGGATGGGGGATGAGGGAGAGCAGGCAAATGAACAGGGTGCAGCCGCACGGTCTTGTGGTCATTACGCATAGCTTGAAGGGCATGAAGACAGAAGGCTGTAGGGTGAATCCTGGGGTGTCATCCTTGCTCAGGCCTTGAGGTATCATCATCATAAAACAATAAATCATGGTGTTCATGGATGCAGAATTGTGTTTACATGTGCACACACTATACAGCCCTTCAACACCCCTCTTCTCTGGCAGTCTGTCTTTAGTACAGCTGCATAAAGAACAAATAGATTTAAATTTTGGAAGGTCTTCAGAACGGTTCGGTGGTGGCCCTTCTGCTTCTCCCAGATGTTTGGCCCTCTGATGTCTGTCTTTGAGTTAACAACAGCCCTGCTAAAAGTGCTGAGAGCGCTTTCTGAAATAAAAGTGGCCGTGACCTGACTGACTGACTGAAATGGGGTGAAGGAGGTGCTCATTGAAGTTTTGGTGTGGTTAATTACTCTGTACTGCTTCTGGCTGATGGGTCATGTCATCGGTTGCATTTGTCTGCAGTGTTCTGGAAGGGCACAACCGAACCTCCGCATCAGAGCGCTCTAACTGGATACAACTGTGGGTTTGTTCCACTTCAAGATCTGGATGTTACAGCTCAGGACAGCTGCCAAGGCCCCCAGTTGCTAACAAGAATATGGTTCCTTGTGTGTGTGAGACTCCCTTCAGCCAGCGTTCGCCGGGGCATCTCTGTGGGTTTGAAGGTTCCCACCATGAAGACAGCCAGGGTGGGCATTCAGTCTTTAAGCATTTAATTTAAGAACACTCGAGTGAGAAGACCACCACTCCTCTTCCGATGCCTGGGAGCCTGCACGGCTGAGTTAGATACCTGCGCTCCGATGGCAGGGATATCGGGTGGAGCCGTCCCAGCCTGCAGCTCCGAGGAGCCAGGGCAGACTGTCGGCGGTAGGCACCGCTTTTCCTCCCCATGGCTCTCCCTCACCCTGAAGGTCCCTGGCTCACCCTCAGTTTGTTTCTGTGCCTGAGCTTTCCAAGATTCCTCACCCTGGGTCCCTGGCTCACCCTCAGTTTGTTTCTGTGCCTGAGCTTTCCAAGATTGAGCTGTGACATGGCCTCCCACCATGAAGACAGCCAGGGTGGGCATTCAGTCTTTAAGCATTTAATTTAAGAACACTCGAGTGAGAAGACCACCACTCCTCTTCCGATGCCTGGGAGCCTGCACGGCTGAGTTAGATACCTGCGCTCCGATGGCAGGGATATCGGGTGGAGCCGTCCCAGCCTGCAGCTCCGAGGAGCCAGGGCAGACTGTCGGCGGTAGGCACCGCTTTTCCTCCCCATGGCTCTCCCTCACCCTGAAGGTCCCTGGCTCACCCTCAGTTTGTTTCTGTGCCTGAGCTTTCCAAGATTGAGCTGTGACATGGCCCACCGTTAGCAAGCCACGTCTGCTGTCATCAGCAAAGGATTTCAGCGTCTGCCTGAGCACTGGGACGGGAGGGAGGTGAATGAAAAAGCAGCAGCATCTGCCTGGCAGGCAGCGGGGTCCTCTCCAGCTGCCTGGGGAAGCCGAATGCGGGGACGGGGGGCTCCAGCCTGTGCGATACCTGCGTGAGGCCAGTGAGCAAGGGCAGTATCAAGGGCTCTGAGACTAACTGGTAAAATATACCTAACCATAAAAATATATCTGAGTGCCTTTATTTTTAGAGCAGAGCTCTTAAAGTATTCTTGCATGGAGATCTGTCCTTCAGGAATGCAATAAAACAAAGTTAGCAGCTGGAGCTACCTTGTTAAAGTAAAATTTTCAGGAAACACAAAGCTCATGCTTTGATTTTCAGCTTTACCTCCTGCTAACTTAATTTGAAAATAGTTATTCTTCACTTACAGGGAAAGCATAAACTAAAATCAGTTACTAAATTTGAATACCCACGAACATTTATAGAGAGCATCTGTCTTCTATCTGGTTAGTTTGTTTTTTCATGTAGGGTGAAAGTTAGCTTCTGATGCAGTGGTGTCTCTGCACAGTTCTGCTTCAGAAATGAAGACCCGCTGTGGGTAACTCCAGACTTTTAAAAGAAACCCAAAAGCTTTGCTTCAGCATAAGCTTATGGATTTCAAACAGATTTCAAAATTGAATTTACTACAAGGGTCCATATTTAGGAAAAATACAAAGAATTTGGCACCTGAATTTAAGTGTAAAGTGAGTTGGAGGCAGAAATATGTGATAAAAAGCTTCGTGAGTCATTTAATAAACCAAGCATGGGTTTCACAAGCCCCTGTGGTTTTCATGCTTATTCTTTGAGACTTTCATCTTGGCCTGGAGCAGAACTCCTTTGTGATTTTTCAGGGCCCAAGAGGCTGCGTGAGTGCTTAACCACTCAGAAATAAAACAAACATTCTTCCATCTACATTAATTGGATGTGTAGCTCTGTTCCTTGCGTTCGGCTGTCTACGCTTTAGTGTTTCTCTAGTGCTCTTGACTTTATCACAGCATTTGCCCTGTTGAGTTGTTGGTGAGCTCCAAGGGGGGCAAAATCTGCTAATCCTGTAGATGTGCACTGGGTGGGGGGACGTCTGGCTGAGAAGCAGGGATGTGCTTTCCCGCAGCGCAGACGTTCTCAGTGCAGGGTCCGTTGTCTGCCCTTGCAAGGGTGGGCACGCACAGTTGTTTGGCCAGCTCTTTGCCACCGTGGTTTATCCCTTGTTGCTACACCCAGCCCCTTCTATTCCAGCAGACCCCCTAGGGCTGCCTGTTCTGCACTTCACGCTTCTGCAGAATGCAGGCTGTTCTCATCGCTCACTTTATCTGCCAGTCCTGCGTAGGTTTTATTTCAATCCTCCCTTCCTGCTTTTCCCCTCAACCCTTTTACTCCTCCTCCCTCCTTCTGTGGAAACAAATCTACAGTAGGTGTCTCCTGAACTTGCCTGAACTCCTTGTCCCAAGCACCTTCCTGACTAATCCTTTCCAGATGTCCAGGAACTTTTATGTTTAGCAGTTCTGCTCAAGTTCCTCATTCATTCTCAGATGGAGCAAACATTATATTTCCTAATATAATTTGAAAAATAAGACTGATCATGGCTTTGTGAGAAGTCGTTGCCACCTCAAAATGCAATGAATGCAATGAAGCACCACTGCAGCCTTTTGCCCCCAAATTGGAGCACAACAGATATTCATAAACAGCACAGGAGTTTTATTTTCTGTAGCTGACTATGCTCCATGGCTGTCTATGAAGTCTTGAAAGCACTCATACTGCACTTGTACCCAGCCAAGTGACAGGGGTGTTGGCTTGCGATTTCCCAGCTACAGCAGCATGGAGAAATTAGGAGATCTGTCTGATGTTACTCTGATGGTGACCCAACAACGGAAAGCAAGTTTCCCTGCCCATCCTCTCATCTAGTTTCCAGCATAACTTTGGTTTTGGGGAGATGACTGTTACTTCAGGCAGGGGATACGGTCAGTGGCTTCTTTCACTCACGATCTCCGGGTGACCTGTGCATCCCATCTTTGATGTTGAGTATGTCAAGCTGCATGCGGCCTCATGGTTTGTCCATAAGGGCTGCGTTTGGTATGGGCCTCTGGGGAAAAGGGCTGTCTGTCGTCCCAAAGTCCAGTGGGATGGTGAGATTTGTCAGACTGGAAGCAACGCCTGAGCCTGTTTACAATCCTGGAGACTGCCTCTCCAGCACAGCCACTAGCTTGTCTTCAAGTCACGTCCTGTGGTTCCCCGTGTGCACCCAGTGGCTTTTCATCCTTCCCCACCGCACTCCGTGTGCAGCGAGGCTTGCGGTGGTTTTTGGCTATTGGAAAGCTTTGGGCTGTTCAGTGGGACTTGGGAAATTCCTGTCTTTTTCCTTCCATTTTTCCTTGCTTTGGGGTTCACCTCGCATGTTACATGTTGATTACAAAATGCCAGTGGTAGGAGAGAGACCTTCCCTAAGTTCAGATTCTTTTGATGGAATGGTTTTGTGCCATCAGCAGTCTGGGGTCCAGGAATGGTAAGTGCCGGTAGGACGAATCTGCTTTGTTGTCCTGGGCTCCTGCCAGCTCCACAGTCGCCATTGCATTCCCACACAAGCAGCACTTACAGAAATGTTAAGTAGCTCTTTAATTTCACAGCAAAGCAAGCCTCTGTGAGACTCGGTGCTCCTCCATCCCACGGCGTACCACAGCCACCTTCCTCACTGGGGCCTGATGCGGGATGGCTCCCTGTTCCTTTTTCTCCGCAGTCCGGACCGTTGCTAGGCCACCTGGCGAAGGCAGAATGAAGAACATCAAGCCGGTAAGTCTCCTAACCATTCTGCTATGTGAAGAATGAATCCAAGAGCCTTTGCACACTATTAATCTTTTCCAATTCCTAAGAAAGCAAATGATCTCCTCCCGCTCCCATAAATTCAACCTCTCTCTCCCACTTCCACGCCAGTGTTTGAACTGTTCGCCAAGAGCTTTATTAAAAAATACAAGATGCAGTTTTGTTTCTAACCAAATCCTGAACAACTGTGTTAGGTGGAGAAGAAACATTTGGTGCAGTCAGCTTCAGAGCATTTTTGTGTGTAGTCCATAGCCACTTGTCAGCCAGAGACCAGATTCAGCTCTGCACTAAGCATAATAGGACCTATTCTCTTTTCTCCTGAGGTTAGGAGAATGAATTCAAGCTGGTCAAACCTTATGGCCTCATTTCTAGGAGCACCTGGCAGTGTCTGCTACAACTGCCCGCTGAGATGGCAGCGTGATCCAGTAGTGCCTCACTCTCCCCTGATTCTGCGTGACCTGACCTGCCGCTGCACTTCAAAACGATGCTGTTCTCTGCAACATGCTGTCGGCCCTGGGAACAAACTGTGCTGTGCAGCTGCCAGGTCCAGACAGCTTTCCTGCCGTCCCCCTTTCCTGCCCTTGATGGGGAGGTTTCTGGACATGCAACAGACCCTGCCACCTGTCCTCTTGGCATGGCCCTGGCCAGTGTCACCTCTGTGGGAGGTGTGGAGCAGCAGGTGATCATCCCCAGCTTCTGTTGTGAGCAGAGAAGCTGCAGCCGGTGCTGGGAGGCAGCGACCAAGGGTGGCTGTGGGTGTGCTGGGACAGCTGGGGCGAGGACAGCAGGGTCCCGTGGAGGGTGGCTCCACGCAGCAGTGCTGGCAAGGTGCACACCAGGGTCCCTGCCAGCCGCCGTGCGTCACCACCATTCCTTGGCACCACGTGCAATGTGTCACAGCCTTCTCCCTTTCATTTCCTGATGTTCCCTCCGTCTGAAACCCATCAACCAGTGCTGAGAAAAAATGTTCGCAGAAGAAGCCAAAGCAGAAGTAAGCAAAGCTGTTCCTTTGGCTGAATTCCTCCAGCTTGTTGTGTCCCGCTACTTCGTTTGAGCAAGAAGAGCCTGCTCCTGCCTTGTGCACCTAAGCTATGGGGAGAGGACAGCAGCCACAGGAGTCTTATTTCTTGCTTTCACTGGCAGAGAACATCACATCCCTGTTTTGGAAATGAAAGGGTGGCTCCATTGTAATGCAAGAGGAATCATGATTCTGGAACAAATCCTACAATTTTTATTGCTTTGGGTGTCTGAGAAATAAAATACCATCATTCAATTCCCTTCTTTACATGTGACTCTCAAAAGTGGGTTCCACCATCTCCCTCTCCTCATGGAGAAACCGAAATGACTAAGAAGTTTAAACAGAGCTGATCCTGAAAGCAAATGAGAAAATCAGGGGCTGGCCCATCAGGAATTGTAAAGGAAATACCTGCTGGTGCCAAGCTTGAGACAGGGCAAAGTGTTGGAAGAGGCATCCTGAGTTGTCCAGGCCAGTTCTCTACACAGAGCTTTCCTCCCTCAAGAAATCTCCACGTTGTTGTGCAAAGCGGGGGAGAGCTCACCTGGTGTGGCTTTGCTGAAGAGAACTCGGTTTCATGGTATGGTTTTGGTACATCGCTGCCCAAACCCTGGGAAAGAGGGTGAAAGCAGGCTGTGCAAGTGGGGAGGAGGCAGATGGGGCTGTGGAGTGTGGCTTGCACAAGGAGTGCTTTTAAACTTAATAAATCTACCCGTGAGTCTGATGTCAGGAGCAGGGGAGGGCAGAAGTAAGGGATGGAAAAGTCCAGATAATTGTGCACAAAGGAAAAGCAATCTGAAGCAGTTCTGGAGCCGGGGAGCCTGCTGCTGATCTGTCTGGAGCTGGGAGGGCATCTGAGGCAGCGACAGAACAGTTCTGCTAATGAGGAACCTGAAAATGAGCTGCCATTTGTGTAGTCACGTCTGCGGGAGTCAGGACTTCAGGTGGGCTGAGCCCCTGGGAGCGGCCGGGTTCGGGCAGACATTCCCGTTCACATGCTGCATCACGCCTGGCAGCTGGGGGTCCTGCATCCCCCTGCCCGAGGCACAGGGAGACAGGGCGCCAGCGATGCGGAAAAGCCCCAGAGGCACCAGGGGAATAATCCAGACCAGCCTTTGCTGGACATGACTCCCCCAACTCTAAAAGGCTTTTTGGTCGAGTTTAATAACATTAGTCTGTAAGCTCTGGAGATGTCGGCTCGCTGGCAGGTCTGTGTTCAGTAGTTCCTCGTGCGCCAGGGAATGCTGTTGCTCATTTCATTGGCCTTGACTTCACTGGATCGGGCTGTTGCTTTGCTTCTCAATTAGCCGCATCTGCACAGCAGTAACAAGCTGGAGATTAGAAAGCCTGGAGAGGGGTGCAGGAAAGTTCACCCACGTGGAAGGGAGCTCCGTGTGCACCCCACCCTGGGAACGCTGGGGCTCAGCACCTAACCTGACCCTGTCCCCACCAGGAACCCCGCCGGGATCCAGGCCCCCCCTTATGACTGCAGCAGTGACACTGTACAGCTTATTCTGTTGCTGGGGAGTGCGTGTGCTCTAAAGCTCCAGTTTAGGTCTGTGCTGACATTATTGAAGCTACTGGAAATAAAACATGTCACTACAGGGGCCAGGGCCACATCTGATCCTGTGAAGGGAAAGCAAAAAAATAAACAAAACCAAAAAAACCCCCAAAAATGAAACCAAACACATATTGTCAGGAGGGCTGGATTTCCAGGGATGCGGAGCACTTGGTCCCGCTGCTGAGCCCTTCGAGAGGCACCTGCCAGACCTGCCGCATTGGCCATGCAGAAGGGACAAGTAGCGCATGGGAGTCACAGCTTCCCGGTGCCACATCATCGTGCAAGTGTTGAACACTCCCAGTGCAATGAACTACAAATAAATGCTGTTGATGCCTCTGCCATCCCGTCAGGGATTAGTACATGCTGGAGCAATTTGCATGGGGATGAAACTTGGAAGAAAGGGCAATGCTGAGGGAATACGGCATTATTTATTATTGCCAGTTGCAAGGGAACAGCAGCAGCCTCCAAGCTTGTATAACTCTGGAACATGACTATTATTAGAACGGAAAGTTAGCAAGCAATTAGCTAATTGCAATTCACATTGTCTGTTGGCAATTATAAAGAGAACAGTTATAAACTCCAACAGATGGAACTCAAATGGGTCAGTCTCTTTTTTTTTTTCCCATCCCCAAAGGGCATTTGCTATGAACTAAATGACAGGTTCCGACCAGGGATTTGTGAAAGAAGCCAGTCCTGAGAGCAAACACGCTGAAGGGGTCCCTGCAGACAGCTTTCCCCAGCCGAGGCGATGCTAAGCCTTCCTGCGTCTGTGCTCGCCAGCAGCAGACCTGCCCCGTGCTCGCAGGCGGTGGTTTGGTGGAGCTTGTCCCTTCTGGACTTCCCTAAATGGGACATCTTCAAGGCTGGCGAGTTCGACTAATTGCTCTGTGGTTTCATTCATTTACTCTGCTGTAGTGGTATTTGTTTAGTAGCCCTGGAACAGGGGGTAGCAGAGCAATCCAGCTAAAATATGTATTTCTTCTCATCCATTTGTTTATGACTCGATACAACTTCAGATAACAGCTTCTTTTCTTTCTCCAGCAGTGACACAAATCAATGGTGCCTCCCTGAACCTGATTTCTAAACCTCTTGAGGTTATTTGAGGGATCTTCAGTCCCTAGTGAGATGGAGTCAGAAAAGGGATCTCTGCAAAGATTAGCAGGAGATGAGGCAGCGCTCTGCTTCCCCTTTCAAGCCCCAGGAGATACCAGCAGGGCAGTTCTCATGGGACAGAGATTATCTCATCGCTTTTGTTAGAAATACCTGAGTGATGCAGCACCGGAACATGACTGATGGTGTGAAACATGAGGCTTCGATTCAAGGGATAGCTCAGTGCATGTTTTACATTTGTTTAAGCCAAAGAAGAATGCAGATATGCTCACTACCTGTGCCACTTTATTATCCTCTGGATGAGTTTTGTACTTGATGAGCAATATTTTGAAGTGATGCTATCGATGTCTACTGAATGGTTGAGAAATTGTGACTTACCTATGAAGCGTTCCTCTGCTGAAGTATGTCACGATCCAAGCGGCATGCATACAGAATGGTGTGTTTAAGGCTAGAGATATATGAGTGGCGTATAGGAAAGCATGGAGACCCTGAGTATTGCAGCCTGCAATGTGGTGGTCTGTTTATCAGATTTATAGCGCATGCATGAGCGTGGCACGCAGCACTACTTTGACAAGTCGTATGAAAACTGTTCATGCATCTCAGATTCCTTTTTAGAGTATGGACAAGAACAGACAGATTTGGCCTTAAAAATAAAGCATCCCAGAAGGTATTCCGAGGCAAACATTTGGCTAAAGAACCTCCAATCTACAGTCAGACTTTCTGTGGCTGTGGAAGGAGCTTTGCTCCTTATCTCCTCTGAATGTTAGTGATGCCGTTGACTCTGGCAAAAGAAGAACATCCCTGTTTCAGGTCAAGCTGATGCAGATACAGATACAGCTGTGGGATCTGAAACAGATTAAGCCCAGCTATATGAATTTCATAAATAGTAATACAAACCCACTGCACACCTTAGGCTGATATTAAACAGAGGATGAGTTGGTATTCATCTTAGAGTGAATGCATTATAATGAAATGGAAACATCAGGTTTTACTTATAAACCCCAGGTTTCCCATAGGAGGCAGTTTATGGAGTGACCATTTATTAAAGACAAATGCTATCATTTGAAACATATCTCATGTAGAGCAGGGGACTGGCTGATGCAGAGGAGCAGTAACTGGAGATGGAGCTTTGCATTTACAAACCATTGATTTAAACAGGCTCCGCATGTACAGGAACGTGTGATGATAGCTGCCGGGTGCCCGAGTGTCCACTGAGAGCCCCAGCCCGTGCCTCCCACGGCGAGCGCAGACCCGCACGGTGCTGAGTGCCACAACCCAGGCCAAACATGCTTAACTTTAATATATATTTAACAGCAGGCAGAAAGATAATCCAGTTATCTTGAGTCAGACCAGTCGTGCTTAAAATAGCAGGTACTGGATGGGGGCCCTAGCCCCAGCAGGGCTGCAGGGCTGCTCAGCCCCGGGGTGCTGAGCTCCGCTCTCCACTCTGGAAATCCCCAGAAATGAGAGCTGGCTCCTGCAGAGCATCTGCCGGGTCTGGAGAGGATCTTGTCCAAAGAAGAGCAGGGTAAGAGGATTCCTGCCTCTGCCCACGGATGGAGGGCAGTCTGTGATGTGTTACCTCCTCCCGGGTCCCCAGGGCTCTGGCGTCTCTGATTTGGGGTCCTCACTCAAAAAGCCTCAAAGGGGTCTGCCTTTTGGAGGGGAGCTCTTCCCCGTTTTAGTCTGTTCCTTTTGAGGCACGCCAATGTCAGCACCCACTAGTCACCAGCCTGATTTGCCTTTCATTTCATGAGTTAGTGATTTTGAGCTGCAGGGCAAATGTTAAATGTTAACAACTGCTGTTAAAGTCACATCTGCAGGTAATTTTGCTATTCACCTGGAAAGAAACAGTGTTCATTCAACTAATTGAAAAAGTATATGCTGCTTTTCTGAAACCTTTTTGGAGAGGTCCTGGCACCCCGACAAGATGGTGCTGTTTATTCTTTATTTTTGAAATCAGAAGTCTAAGACAAGAATGTCCTTCATAGGCAGTAGCAGGTAAAATTGCATGCTTTCTAGAAGCATAAATTCCATTTGTTGCGTATAGGAGAACTTTCTGGCTTAATGTAGTATGACATTTGCAACCGTTTAATTTGAATAAATTCCATTTTTATGCTCCATTCGGCTTTTAGTATATCAGCCAAACCATTCGTAAGGGACAGAATGTAAATCATGCCTGTGTTTCCCCTCCTGTGCTATCATCAGGGATCTATTATGCTAACACCACTGTTACTTTTGCTTTCAGAGCTCCCAGAGGCCAGCAATTCAGTTCCTGAGGGCCTGGATGAAACCACAGATTGCTTTTGGGTGGAAAGTGGCTCTGGAGCAGGAGGGGTTTGGGATCCCTCCCTGTTCCTTGTGCTGGGTGCTGGGTGGGGAGGCAGACCCCACTGAACTGCACGGCTGGGGGCTGCGAAGGAGGAAATGTGGCCTGGAGCAGATGAGGTTGCTGCTCTCGGCAAAGGTGCACGAGGAGGGACAGCCCTGAGCAGGGACATCCCGGAGCAGGGACAGCCTGGAGCAGGGACAGCCGGGAGCAGGCACAGCCTGGAGCAGGGACAGCCCTGAGCAGGGACATCCCTGAGCAGGGACAGCCTGGAGCAGGGACAGCCCTGAGCAGGGACATCCCTGAGCAGGGACAGCCTGGAGCAGGGACAGCCCTGAGCAGGGACATCCCGGAGCAGGGACAGCCTGGAGCAGGGACAGCCTGGAGCAGGGACATCCCGGAGCAGGGACAGCCTGGAGCAGGGACAGCCTGGAGCAGGGACATCCCGGAGCAGGGACAGCCTGGAGCAGGGACAGCCTGGAGCAGGGACATCCCGGAGCAGGGACAGCCCTGAGCAGGGACAGCCCGGAGCAGGGACAGCCCAGAGCAGGGACGATCTCAGCTGCAGAAACGGCCCCCGGAGAAGCGGAGGAAGCTTTTCTCATAGGAAACAACCAACAGAAATGTCTAATCCCTGCCAGCCCTGGGCCAGGCAGCTGTGCCAGCAGCAGGGTGCTTCCTATGCATCTGTCTTGGGTACAGCCGTGACATCAGGACCTGGGTGCCGGCTGGTGAGGGCAGGCTGCCGGCATGGCTGGCTCCTGTGGCACTGCCGGCTGAGCAAGGCATTGCCACAAGCAACTGCAAACAGCCCAAAGGTGAGGAGCCCTGCTGCAGAGCTGGATGGCTAAAATTAGACATCCAATTATGGCCAGCCTAGAAAAATGATCAGTTTTTCATCGACCAAAACAGGTGTCAAACGCCTGTGTCTGGGAGCGTAGCCCCAGGAGGGTACCCTGGCTCTGTCAGCTGGCACCAGAGAGGACGGGAGAGCAGGTCCTTCGTCAGGGAGCGAGGGTGGAGGGGCCACCAGTGAAGTTGGGGAGGCCATTGGCCTTGTTCACTTCTTAGCTCTCCTAAGAGGGTTTCAAGAGCCTCGTGTCCCTCCCACCCCCATCCTCTGCTCTTTTTCATTATATATTAGATGCCACCCTTATTTTTGTAAGCATCCTCTCTAATGACTTGGAACTTTTGTAACTCCAGTAATTCAGGAAAGCATACTTAAATTGCATGCAGATGTGAGCTATCTATGACCACTATCGGCATCGGGGGATCTTCAGTAAGGATGCAGACAGAGGCAAGCTTTTGCTTGGCTCAAGAGCCATGGCTGGCATCTGTTAACGAGAAAATCGAATTCTCTCCCGCAGAACTGTGTGTTACAGCTGACTTGCTCCTGGGAATGTAGCTGGAGGAAGATGTCCACCCATGCTGAGCCTGCCTGGCCCCTGCATGCAGGGAAATAAGCAGCAACCCCCAAAAAGGCAAATTGTATCTATCAAGGGATCTCCTAGCTGCTTTATCCTCACAGCTCCACATCTGGCAGGGAGAGCAACGGGCAAGGGAAATGCATTGCCTGCCTGCCTATATAGTTCAGACAGGCTGGTGAAAGCTCGGCAATGTAAATGATGCGTATTAAGCCCTAAATAAAGTGTGAGGAACATGTTTGGGATCAGTAAATCCATCCTGACAAAAAGAAGCAAAGGAATGAAATCCCTTTTCCCAAACAGACTGGTAAGTCTGTGGACTAAATGGAATCTAGTCCCACTGAAAAATGGCTCCTGAAGATTTATGGTTACGGACTCTCTGCTGTCATCAGCGGGGATGCATGCAAGTGTGTACCAGGCAACAGGGGCAGGGAGCCCTTGGGGAGGGTGAGGCTTGGCTTGGGAGTGTGGGTCACATTCCCCTCGAAATGCTCAGGTTTCATCAAACCCACTTCGTCCGCACGCATTTACAGCCGAGTTCGTCACATTTCCCGCTGCGTTCCCCCATCAGCCATTTATCAGACCCAAGGGGTGGCTGCAGCCAAATGTCCCCCTGACTTTCAACAGACTTGTGGGCCTTTCTTCTCTGCATAAGTGATAGACTTAAGATAAGCCCAGGGTCTTTTAAACATGCCTGCCTCCGAATAAACAAAGCAGGCGTGATGTATTACAGGCTGTTACCAAGAATAGCCCAGCTGAGGAGAAGGGGACTCTGTATTTTTGTTGATGCTGGAGAGTCACGTGTCTTCAGGGATGCTGGGCAGGCCAGAAGCCTGCTGAGCAGCTCGAGCACACTCACATCACGAGGTTTGGAGGCAATAATCAAAGGCAAATAGCACCTGAGCAGTCACATTGCAGGCAGTGGCGTAGGGAGAAGCCCAGGGGATGTGTGCGCTGCTGCCTGAGTCTGGGAATGCACGGCTCTGGGTCTGCTCCCAGGGAATAAAGACAGCCCCGTGCTTAATGCAAAACATGATCCAATCCAGCTTGCTTCAGCTTTGCACTGTTAATTTTCCAGCAGGTTTCTGTGCCCGCTCCCTCTGCTAAACCACCTGTTCCAGCAGATTCATATTTTGCGGGGAAAGCTTTTCAAAAAAAGACAAGCACCTGGACAAAGACTGCAGGCAGCTGCTGTCTGGCAGCTCTGGGGAGACCCAGCAGTTGTCCTCCCATGCGTGGAGGCAAGCACTGGCAATGGGAGGCTGAGCATCACACCCCAGATCAGCATATCCCTCCCTCCACTAAAAGCCATCAGGTGTTCCCGGCTCCCCTGGGACCAAAGAGCAAGCTCTCCATTCCTGAAGACCATTTGGGTGAGAAGTCAGTAATGCTGCTAAGGCAGAAATGCCTGCAGAGGAGGAACACAGACACAGACACCTTGTCCCCCTGGACAAGGTCAGTCCTGTGCTGCCAGCCTCACGGCTCCGTGCCTGCAGGGCACACAGCCCTGCACAAGGAGGTGCTTGGGACTGTGATCTGCAGGGGACTGGATGAGCCGCAGGGAATGGTCCTTTCTGGACTTCATTAAGACTGTCAGTTTTTAACCAGTTTGTTGTATGTTCTTTGTTGCCCTTTCATTTGAATGGGGGCCAAAAAGGTGGGATCCAGATTGCAGGCATTTTCCTAGTGCCTCTTTCCGTTCGGGGGCTGCTGTTCTTGGTCTCTGTGGGCTGCAGCAAGGTTACCTCGCACTCCCCGGGCCTTGGAGACCATGGTCTCCCTCCAGGCTCTACCGTTTGGGGTGCTATGGGTCAGGCAGTTATCGTCCCAGGACACGGGGCCACGCTGCCAGCATGAGATGCAGGCTCAGAGCACAGGAGGCTGCCAGGACACCTCACCAGATGCATATTGTCTCTTTGTTCCTCTGAAAACCACAAAAAAGTTTCTCCCTTCACAGTTCAGTGATGCCCAGACAAAGATGACGTGAAATCTGTGGGAAGACTTATTTTATTACAATATAGGAATTCACAGAACCAGATGTTTAAACTTAGCTGTTGCTCCTCCATATGAGCACTGCTGCCCCTGCTCAGTGAAGCTGTTTGCAAGATTATTTACAATGCTCTAAATGTGTCCACTGCTGCTTGGGTCTCCAAAAGCAGCTCAGAGTCAGGGCCAATGCCACAGTGAGTCCCCTCTATTCCTCTGTGCCACAGAACCTGGTGGAGAGGAGGCGGCGATGCCAGGACCATGGAAGGGCAGGGCAGTGCGGTGCCCCTTGGTGACCCCACCACATCTGGCAGGAGGAGGGGGACAAGGTGCAGCTCGCACACGGTTCCCAGCCAGGAAATCATCCTGCCTCGAAGGAAATATTCTATAAACCGTGTTCCCTGGGGAAGTGCCCTCCCTCTGTGCCAGAACGCAGCTGGCACTGCCCGCCACAGGTGCTCACAAAGAGCAGCCCTCAGTCTCTGCCCAGCCACTGCCTGCGGACCCCATGGGGTGTCTCTGCTCCCGTGGGGTCCCGGGGACAGACAGCTTCTCCGTAGTCCCCTAAGAGTCACACCCCGCGCCTGGTTTTCTGGTTTTCTCTGCTGTTTCTCATCCAGGCTTGTGCAGCTGGGTTCAAAGGAGCCCGAGTCCCCGGCTGGAGATGTGTCCCTGGTGGGAGCCATGCAGCCGGCAGCTGTTTTGCAACAGCCCGGGATGGCCTTTCCAAAACCAGCCAGCATCTGTTAGTCAACCCGAGTGCAGTGTCTTAGGGTCCTTAGGCTGGAACAGGGAAGCAAGGCTTACACGCACGTCCAGGCTGGCAGCGTTGTTTGTTTCCCCAGCATCCAGAATTTCATCTTTTCCACCTTCACCCTGCCAGCACAGTCTTTATCCACTGCCCTGACACCTCCAGGGTTTATTTCAAGCTGAACCATGCTGCCTTCATATGTGTTCCTGCCACTGGTTGCAGGTTATTAAAAGTCGATGCTGCTGTTGGTCCTCCTTTTGTCCATTCAGAAGTTGGCAGTCCTTAAAAGCTCATTCATCTTAGACAAGCCTAGTGGCAATTACAGCCCTCATCCCGCAGGATCAGTTAACTCCTTCCTTCCCGTTAGCCCAAGGTGCACGGATCGGCAGTCACGCCTGGTTCTAATTAAAGTGATGCAGAAAATCCAGCATGTTCCCCACACCACTCACAAGAGACATAGAGGTGGCTACAGAAAGGGAGAAAACGGTGTAACTGCCCGGAGGCAGGAGGTATGCCAGCTTATTGGGACTGAAAATCTGACCCTGCACATAGCTGCAGGCGCTGTGTCACCTCACTGGGGAGGGACGCGTCTCCCAGGGACGGGAAATGCAGGAGTGATGGGAAAGGGAAACAGCTGCTGGGGAGCCCTCCGCAATGATCCAAAACATCAACGTGGGGCAGAGCATGAAAATGGTATTTCCCCAGCAGACCTTGTAAAATTAAATTGTCAAATTGCAAATTTGATCATCACTTATTGCCTTCCTACCCCTTATTCCTGGCTGTCGGAGGAAGAATTAGCAAACGTTTGCAGAGAATTTTACAGTCCATTCACCAACTCGCAGGAGGTTTAGGCTGTGAATATGAAATAACAATTAACTACCTGGAGAAGTGCAGTGCTCACACTGGATTCCCCTATTCCCAGTGCACAGGAAGGGCTGCTCCCTTAGACGTGGACATTGTTTAACAAAAAATTTCAGCAAATCAAAAGCTCTGAATTAGCCCTGGGTACAAAAAACCCCAAAGCACGTAGATTTTAATGACCAGGACAGAGCGAGCCGAAGGTTTGTGGCCCCTCAGAGTAGACCATTTGCAAATCCTTCTGCTCCAGAGGTTTCCTCAGGTCTGCAAGTCATAGCAAATGCTAAAAGAGTATTTTTTATGCAAGATCAACTCTGGAGTGAAATACAGAAACATACAAAGAAATCTCAGTTGACCATCTGGCTCTAACGTTCCCAAAGCTTGTAGCCATTTATCTCTGTCCAAAAGTGTGCTTTAAAGATGCAGTAGGAATCTTCCTTTGTAGAGAGAATTTGTGAGTGTATGTTCGGCCTTCAAAAATGTTAAACTGAACACCAAAGCCTATGGGAAGTACATAGACACCAGAGAACAAACAAGCTCACCTCATACCTGAAATGAAGCTTGATTTTGGATGCAGAAATGTGTTTATTTTCTTGGAAACAGGCCCTGGCCTTTCAGCTGTTACAGATTTTCTCAAGGGAATAATTTTTCTAGCAAACCTTGTTCCTTCAGTAATCCTTTGTAACAACTCACCAACTCATGCTGCCCTAGCTTTAAAAATACATTTTCAAAGCCCATTAGCAAATTCACAGGTTTTTTTTATACACTGAGAATTAAAGTGGAAACATAAGACCTAGCAAATTATTTTCGCTTTATATACAGTCTCCCTAGTAAACAAGTGTTGCAAGAGTCTGTGTGCTGTCGGCAGAGCACTGAGGGATGGAGAACAGAATGTGGTTGCATGTGGTTTTACTCAGTAAGTTATTTATATAATCTGAAGTATAGTAACAATCTCCTTGGATCCAGAGGCTCCCAGCTCCGCAGCCCCTGCAGACGGTGCTCCTTGGCTTTCCCACCGTGTCTACATGGATGCCCCTGAGCTACGAGTGCTTCACTTCCGCACGTCACCGCTCAGTCAAGATCCTTATTCCCAGGAGTGAGCTCGGACCTGTGGGGCTCCCAGGCATGTTTCCAGAGCTTTGTCCTGGCCCCACCCTGGTACAGCATCCCGCATCCTGGTGCTTCCCTGGTACCTGGTACAGCATCCCGCATCCTGGTGCTTCCCTGGCCCTGCGGCCATTCAGCATCACCTGTGCCCTGGGGCTGGGCAGGAGGGTTTTGTGACAATGTCTGAAGGACGCGGTGTCCCAGGAGCCAGTGTGACCCCATCCTCCCTGGTTCTCACCTCCATCTGCCTTCCCAAAGGCCTCATTTCATGTCTAGAGATGTCTGAAAGCACCGTGACCCTGCCTCCTCTCTTCCTCTGTGTCCCATGACAGTCAGCATGTCCTCTGCTGCCCTCCCAAAGCAGCCCCACAAAAGTGATGTTCTATTTTCCACATGCCCTCACCCCATGGGCCAGATCCGGCTGCACAGTGATGGGCACCACTGCACCCTGTGTCCACATCCTCTGGGGTGGCTGGGGAGCGGGAGCCCCTGCCCAGGCCCCTGGGAGCTGGCACCGCAGCACACCTTGTCTCTCCAAAGAGGTGCAAGACAGGTGGAGAATAACCCTGTCTGGAGACTCTCTGCCTTCCACCAGAAACCAGTGGCTGGTGGTGCCGGGCTCAGCCCTGAGCAGCTCATCTGGGAGCAAGCTCTTGTTGCCGGCAGGACGCGGTGTCTGTGTGATGGCGAGCACGTGATGACAGCTGTCAGGGTGGAGTGGAGCTCGGCAGCACCGAGGCTGGCCTCTGCTCCAGGCACGCTCCGAGTGTGTGGCACGCACTGGCTTATTTTCTAAATGAGGCTGAGGAAGGACCTGTGCCAGGGCTTGCTCTGCCTCCCTTGGGCAGCTGCTGGGAACATAGCGAGGAGGAAGGTGCAGGTGCAGGGGAGCCCAGGGGAGCAGCGGTGGCTGCAGGGCAGAAGGAGCCAAGGAAGCGGCGGTGGCCGCAGGTGTCCCTGCCCTCGGCGCCCACCTCCCGCCCAGGGGTCCCGCCTGGCGTGGGGTGCGAGCTCTGCCGCTGCAGCTGTGGGATCAACTATGCAACATTGCAGACTAGTGGTACGACAGGAGATCAGCTGGTGGGTGGAGTGTGGGCTGAAGAAGGCCAGATGAGGTCTGAGTAAACCTGCAGTCATCATAAAATATCTGATCCACTCACCCTAAAGAAATGTTTTTAATCTCGCTGGCATTAAAGGTTACAGTCAGTCATTCTCCAGGCAGGTGAATGGAATTCTTTATTGTGGCTATTCGGTTATATCTTGAATAGCAATAAGGATTATCCTCCAGATTTCTGCATCTCACTCAGAGCCCCTAGCATGTGTTTATAATTTTCCTCTCCCTTTCAGGCAATGCCAGCAATCTCCTGAAGTTCTTAAATTGAACCTGTGAAATTTAATGGCTGGCCAGTGTATCTGACATATTCTTCTAAAATACTGTTTCAAGTGTGCTTCTCATACTGATTTATGATTTTTTTTGCCAACAAAGTTTCCACTGTATTTTATCACTAGTATTTCTCATGCCATTCTTTGTCAGAAAGGAGGCCAGGCCAACGATGCTACTATGAATTTCCAAGGAGGAGCAGTAGGTGGCTGGCTTGGATTTCTTTAGTCTGCCTTTGCTGTTTTAAACAGGCAAAGGCTTCCTCATGGCAGGGACTATCAGAGATCTAGGGCCAGCCGGGTTCTGCCCCTTGACCCAAGTGCTGAAGCCCCCGTGGTTGCAGGCACATGAACAGGAGCCGGTTTGGGTCCTGGGCAGCGGTGCCGGCCGCGGGGCGCACCACCCAGCCCCCCGCTCTCCGGCTCCGGGGAGAGAGATCCTGTCCTGCCGGCGGGTTTGGCAGTGCCGGGCTGGTGTCGCGCAGGCGTTGGCGCCGCGTTCCAGCGCGCGCAGCTCAGACGTGCTTCTCCGCTCTTGGTTGCTTTTCTTTTATGAGCCAGTAGTTTAAAACTTGAAATAAACAACGATAATTTCCTGATGTGAGGGGAGGATGCTGCTTCTCTTCCTGAGCCAAAGGAATGACAATTTGTCAGAACATAAAAATACCGTAGGCTTTCCCTACACGCACACTGCTCCCATGGCAGCTGGCCGGGCGGCTTGGGACACTCCAGCAGCCCGGTACCAGATTTTGGGGAACCTCTTGTGTCACGTTGTCACCCCGGGGCACACCCGAGGCCAGTGCCTGGCATGGCACAGGGGCAGCCGGCTCGGCTCTGGGGCAGCGCATGCAGTGGATTTACAGGCAGCGCTCGGTGGCAGGCAGGATGCTGAGCTTCACGAATCTGTAATTGCAAATGTAGGGTTGTGGAAATGAGGGAATTCAATGAATCCACAGATTTCGTATCTCCGCTGACCCTCTGTGGCCCATAAATGGTCTAAATACTGATTCCTTTTGTCTGTGGTCAAGAGGGAACAGTTAGTTCTTGTGTTTTTGAACAAGGCGGCATCATCTGGCAGTGGATTTGAGGCTTTATGGAGTCATCATCTCTGTTTCTCAAAAGCTTTTTTCAAAAGTAATTTCTTTCACTGAACCTTTAATTGCTGTCCTTGTCCCGTTGCAGCCCTTCCCTGCTCTTGTCGCATCCTCAGCCGTCACGTCCTTGTCTGATGTGCGTCGTGGGGCTGCTCTTCTGCCACACAGCACATAAGACGAATGGTTTAACCTAAACAGGCTCCACTTCCCGCCCGTGGGCACCGTGCACACAGATCCTGGCCCTCCTCTGCCGAGGTGGCAACGCCGAGACAAGGAGCTGCTCCGGGACTTTGCACAACCGCGAGGGTTTACAGGAGGGATCCGGCTGCGCCACGCACCAACGCGCACCAGGAGGAGGCTGGCAGAGAAACTTCTTTTCTATTCAAATTGCCATCCCACCCCTGTCACCGCCGCAGCCAAGCCTTTCCAGCTTC
>NW_008795919.1:685191-686120 GCF_000699145.1 Aptenodytes forsteri
CGCCCCGGGGGGCGGCCCAGGGTGGGCACCGGCACTGCCGCCATCCCTGCTCCTGTCTCGCGGTGCAGGGGCTCCTGCCATGCCGCCACCGCCACACCCCTCCTGCTCCGGCTCCCGCAGCCTCTCCTCCAGCCTGGTGCCCCCCACCGTCCGCAGCCCCCCAGCCCAGTGCCTGGTGCCCGGTGCCCAGCACCATGGCCCCGAGCACCCCAAGCACGGCCGCGGCAGCTGCCGAGCCCAGGACCCGCTGCCTGGGACAGACGGGCTCTTTTCCAGCCGAGCAGAAATCTAGGGCTTGGCTCTCTGCTTCCTCCCATCTGCCCAAGTTTATTTTCCTTGTTTTCTGTTTATGAGCTGGGCGAGTATTGAATTTCCCAAAGTCATTGCCATCCCTTGCCACAGGTCTCGCACACAAAGACTCCCTCAGTGCCAGGATCCAAGTTTTGCAATTGGACCGGTTCCCTTTCCCTCCAACCATTGTGGAAACAGCCTTTGTTTTGCTTCTGGATCTTGTTCATCAGGCCCAAATCAAGGGCCGCTATCCAAAGCCTGGGTTTTTTGAAATCCGATTTCACTGCTTTAATGAAAACAGCATATTTCAGGGGACAGGGCTGAGGTCCTTGAACAGTAGGATTTTTTCTGCAGGACTCGTATATCTCTGCAAAAGCTGCGCTGTCCAGTCCTGCCAGTTCCCTCTGAATAGCAGGAACCGGAGGGACGGGGCACGAATGCTCCTAAGGGACTTGTTAAAAGAGAAAGCTGCGTTTCTGGCTCAGAAGCTCCATCCGAGCTGCAAACTGGCAGCCAAGGCTGAACACCCCGTGCCCTCGGAGGCTTGCGAGAGGTTGGGGAGCTTGGCAGGCGTGGGAGCCTCCCCACCGTGTGTGCAGGGAGTGGGCTGCGGCAGGGGCTGGGGGGGTGGCGTGTGC
>NW_008795919.1:686152-705617 GCF_000699145.1 Aptenodytes forsteri
TCGGGGCCCCGATGCCTCTCTGGCCCTGAGGAATGCAGCTCCTTTCACTGGAGACGCTCATTGCCTCCGGTGGGAGATGCCTTTGCACCATGTCCTGGCAAAGGGCAGCCACACTCCTCCGTCCCGTGCAAGGCAGTCGCACCGACCTCAGACTTTCCCGATGAAAACCCCATTTATTCCAGGCCTGTAGGAGAGGAATCCCCTTAACTCCATGCTCAAGCATGTGCTGCGATTGCCCTTGTGTATGTCAGAGCCAGGGAACGGTTCTGTAATCACCCATTTTTATTTAATTGTAACGCCCCTGTCCCACTAACTGTTCCAGATGCTCTAATGGTTCTTAGCTCTGGGCTCTAAAACATGCTGTTCTTTTCACCCTGGTCCCCGCCCTTCAAGCACAAACAATGGTTTTGCTGGTTTTTGAGCCTTTTGTGTGCCAACGGGATGTGGGGAGAGAATCCCCTCCATGCCAAATTCAGTTGATAATAAAAAACAGGAAAGGAGATCGATGCCAGCTTAGAAGGAGCTGAGCAGCCCTGGTCTGCTCGCTGCGGCGTGTTGATGTCGCCATCACCCAGGAGCAGGGTGGGATACGGGGGGAAGCGAGGGGAGAGGGATGGGGGGAGGTTTCATGGGGGGCTTCGGTTCTGGCACAGTTGAACCCTGTGAGTCTGCACATGCCGGGATTGATGTTCCTCACAGTCCCCGGCTGCGGCCGCAGCACCCGGTGGGTGCTGGCTGCTCCCGGTGAGCACCAGCGATGGCGTGGGGGTGAGGGGGCCACCGGGGACCACGGCAGCATGGGGAGGGCCCTGTGCCGGGCACACCCAGGCGCTGCCTTTGCGCATCGGGAGGTGTACCGGGGGCCACGAGCATCCCATGCCCTGGCAGAACCACAAGCATCCCGCACCCCGGCAGTGCCGCTGTCTGCACACCCGCAGCCTGCCCTGCCAGCAGCCTCTGCCCTGCCAGCAGCTGTCCTGCCCACTGCACGGCTGATTTGGGGTGCTAACGGCCCCGGTTATTAACAGCCTACTGTCACCTTTGCTGTCCCTTGGGGCATCAGTGATCCCTTGCTCCCCACTGATGGTGGAGACAAGGAGGAGCAGCCCTGGCTGCAGCTGGGAAACCGGTGTTATCAGCGCTGGGGGCACATGGGGCTGGTGGCCGGAGGAAGAGGACCCTGGCTCCCAGGACTGATTGTTTCTATAGTCTCTGCAGGTTCCTACATCTCTTCTTTTATCCCTTCTTTATATATATTTCAGAATGATATAAATTCTCCGCTATGAACCCTGCTGTGTGAGCACAAAAGAGAAGTTGCAGGCGGGCCCAAGAGAAAGGGAGGATAAAAAAAACCACAGGAGAAAATTAATAAAGCATTTGAGAAAGGGAGGGGGGCGCCTCGCTGGGAAAGTGTGTAGCGCACAGGGCTCCCCAAAGCACATCAAAGCCTGACTCTGAAATTAGCCCAACTGTTGGGAATGTAAAGCAGGGGATTCTCCCACTGGGCTGAGGATTGAGAGTCCCCCCACGGGCTGCGAGGCACTGACATTTGTATTTATCCAGGCTAGAAGCTCCATCATGGAGCTTTTCAAAGGGCACTGCTGGGACCCAGCAGGCCACCTCCCCAGCATGGCAAACACTGCACTTTTAATTACTGCTCCGAGACAGCACATGTGCCCGACCCCCACACTAATTCTTGTTGCAATTACAGCGATCTAATTGAGTTTATTCACTCTCTGCAGCTTTTGTTGTCTTTCTTTCTTGCACTCCCTGCCGGTGAGAGCCGGGGCCTCCATTGATCCGCTAGGTAGTAATATGGGCAATGCTGGCGTGCCGCCCCTCGGGGTCCCCCCAGCCTTATTGTGTCCATTGAGCTGCCGTGGCTGCTGGGAAATGCCAGATCCCTCCCAAGCCAGAGCCCTGCCCGGCAGCGGGGTGACCCCTCCGCCGGCTCAGACGCAGGGCCGCGCTCGCTGCATTTCACCACGTCAGCGTGCAGCGTGTGCTCGACGTTTTGTTTGGAGAAGCAATTTTACATTTTTATAGGAAAATTACTTCCAATTAACAGAGGAATGGTGCCATGGAAGTCGCAAATAGGGTCTCTGCATGCAGGGATGATGAGCTGTCCAATGGGGACCATAAAGGTCTGCAGCCACGTTCGTGCAGCCGGGGGAAAAGCCGGAGCCTTTTGGCCCTGGGCAGCCAGGTGTCCCCGTGTCCCTCTGTCCCCCCCTTGCTTTCTGCAGTTGCCCCAGGGATGTCTGAGACCCGCCAGGTTCCCAAACAGAAACTGCACCTGCCCGTTGGGAAGAAAGTGCTTTTGGAAAGGGGGGTCCCTGGACGCTGCTGCCGTCTCCTGGTCGCCCGCGCGGTCTGTGCCCAGCGAGCATAACCCACCCCGCAACGCCCATACCGGAGGCTGCAGAGCTCGCCGGAAAAGGGCCTTAGCAGTAACCTGGTTATCAGCCAGGTAGCCAGAACTCTGTGCCTAGCAGATGCAATTACATTTCTAAATAATTATCACATTACAGGCCTCTAGCTGTGCCTTGCACCTGCGGCAGACTCTGGCAAGCACTGTGGGGTCTGGAACCCGGCCATCACCTGCACAGCGGGGCTGGGTGGCATTAGGGAGTCCCAGGCATGTTATTGGGAAAAGCCCTTGGATGCCACCCCTCCGGCTTTTGCTTTTTATATTCTGGCAAATGTTGATGTCTGTTGAAAAAAAAATCCCCCCCATCTGCAAGCTACGATTGGAAGTATTTTAATTTTGACTAGAACTCAAGTCAAAATCCACTTAGTTTTTTGATAAATCCACTTAGTTTTTTTGTCTCTTGGGGAATGGATTTTGCTTCCTCTTGTTCATCACTTTCACCTCTTCTTTCTGTTTTTCCCCCTCCTTCCTTGCTGTCTCCCTGGATTGTGGGGTGATGAAGCACGCCCCAGCCCCCCGCCGCAGCCGCCGGGTCTGCTGCCACCGCTCGCTGGAGTAGCCTCTTCCTTTTTCAAGCCTATTTGATGAACAATAATAAAAATAAAGCATATTGGTGCTGGAAATTAAAACTTTCTCATGCAATATTAACTGAAGGAATGCTGGACCTTCTGCAGGGAAACCACCCAAGAGGCCTGGCGGGCAGCGATGCCAGGACTGAGCCCCCGTGGGAGCTGCCGTGCAACAGCTGCCACGCTGCAGGGTGAGCCGGGACCCCTGGGGGCACCCCCCCATCCCCAGAGGCTGCCGGAGGAGAAGCCCTTCTTGGAGAGCCCTGGTGGGAACATCTGCCCGTGGCTTCCGTGGATGCTCTCGAAGAGGGAGCTGAGCAGACACATGGTAACTGGCAGCCGGCCCAATGAGGGAGGAGGGGGAGGAATTAACTCTCATTTAAGTCCACTTTTGTTGTAAATAAACTATAATCACTTCAAACCTTTTGCTTAATCAGAAAAGGATGTTGAACATTAAGCAAACAGTCGGCAGGCTTGTCTTACTGCTGGATTAGAGATATTAAATGCCAGCAATACTTGCTTTTTTTAATCTGTCCTGCAGCTGCATTATTAAAACAAACACATTTGCAGACCTGCAAAAAACCTAAATGAAAACAAAAGATGAGATTGAAGCTTTCCCAAGGGCAATATCTGAAATCTGGACAATTTTAAAATCCACGTTTAGTCTTCATCTTTTGAACCAAATAATGGAGGGAAATGACACATAATAAAATTAACCACTGGAATTAGCAGCACATTCTCTAATGGAGCCAGGTTAAAATCCAGTAACCTCTCTGTGTGGAGACGGCACCTCCAGAGCCCACGCACTGCTCCCTGTTGGCACGGCCTGGGGCTCCTTCTGCAGTCCTGGTTTTCTGTTGGAGAGAGAAAACAGCCTTTGGTCTTAGAAGGATACAACTTTTTGCAGTAACTGGTGGTTTTCCTTAAAGCTCCAGCTTCCAGTGAATGAGCCCAGAGACAGACTCTTGCAGGAGTTCACGAAACTGTCACCTTTATTTGAAAAATTGAAGGTTTCCAGCTTCCTTGGTGGCAGAGAAAAGCTTGAAAGTATGATGCCTAAGAGTCCAGCTGGAGTTAGAGAGAAGCACATATTCATGATTTTTTCAAGATTTGAGCACTTGTGCTGGCCAGGAAGCAGAAGCCGGGCCCCGAGAGCTTCGAGAAGCCACGGGGAGAGCTGCAGCGTGGTTAGGGAAGAAGTGACCCAGCCAGTGTCTGCCGGGGAGTGAAACTCCACTTTGCCAGAACTGCCCCTGAAAGAGGTAACAGGGGGTGAGGGAGACAGGCAGGGGCACAGCCTGGGTGCGGGGGAGACAGCGACAGCCGGTGCATCACGGGGCAGCCGGGGAGCCCCGTCTGGAGAGAGCAGATCCCCAGAGTGCAGCATGACGGGCAGCTGCCCGACTTGGGACCCGGCCCCGGGGAGGCACTGCGGATGAAGTATCGCCCTGCGAGGGCAGGGAGCAGAGAGCGGGGTCCTGCCCTCGGACTGGGGTGCGAACGGGCCCCTCCTCACCCAGCTGGAGTTATGCAGCCTCTGCCACCCTGCCCAGAACTCTGGCATCCTTTTGTTCTTCCCTCCAGCCTCGGGGACAATAAAACCAGATTTTAAAGGAACCAGAGGAAAAGGACAGCTCCGTGGGGCTGGGTAGGCTGGGACGTGCAGCTGTCTTGGGATGGCAGAGTTAAAGTGAGTGTCCGTTGCTGATGGGGATGCCAGCCAGCAATTTATTTTCCACATTAATTTTGATTATGAGTTCTTATATGGTTGCAAAGTCCAATTTTCACAAGGGAAATTTCCCCCCTAAACACACAGGACAACAAATCAGATTGACCTAAAGTTGGTCTTTCCTAAATTTTTTGTGGAATCTTGGCTGGATACAAGTTGTCTCAAATGCAATTACACTGTCATAAATAATTTTCCTCCTCTTTTTTTCTGTCTCAACCATCCTGCTCCCCTGTGGTCAGTGGAAATTTCCCCCTTTTATTAGGTTAGACTTGCTGGCACTGAGAAAAACTCTGCACTCATGGCATCATTGTCTGCACTGAGCCAAATCCTCAGAGATGTCCCTCCTATTAACACAAAGGCTGGGGCTGGGGCTGGGGCTGGATAATGAAGCCTGTAGCTGGGTGACGAGCTGCCATCCTTCCACGAGCCCGAGGTCTCCTTGCCCTGACGCAGGAATCACCCACCTGAGTGTCATTAACTTTGAGCACCCGTATGAACCTCGGCGCGCTCATGAGCATCAGCTCTCTGCTGGGGCTAGGAGGTATGGGTTAAAAGCTCATGCTTCAAGTCAAATATGTGCCAGAAATGCTTTGCTGCAGTTAGATGTTAGTGAGGGGTTATTATACACATATTTCTCAAGGTTTTGGCCAACATGCACCGTTTTCTATCGCCTGCTCAGCTCCCGAGCTGTTCCCTGTGCTTTCCTCATATGCGGCCGAGTCCTTCCAGACAAAGGGCTCGGCAATGTGACTAACATCTGCCACATGTGGACACGTCCTTCTGCTATTTAGTACTCAACTGTGCTCTTTTTTACTCTGCCTTTCATACAAGCTGCATCCCCAAACCACTTCACAGAGCAGACTAATTAAAATCATGGGTACAAAGCCATGCAGGGAGAAAAAGCCCTCTTTAAGCCATCCAGAGAGTGGGGGGGGTCATGTTCAGCCCCCAGGCTCCTCTGCAGGGTTAGTGGCAGATCCCTCTCTGGGCTCAGTCACACCCAGGCCAAGTCTGGGCAGATTTCATTAATTCAACCCCTTCAAGGGCTGGTAAACAATTTTCAAGGGTCATTAGAAGTATTATTGATCCTAAAAGCCCCGTATTCCTAGTAGGACCAGTGCACTCTGGCTGCCAGCAAGCTGGGGCGTGCGGCAGAGCAGGACAGCCATGGCGGGGACGGCGGGAGGCTGCAGCTGACCCTTGGTTTATCCCTGATGAGCCACGCAGCTCCTCCACGTTTCCGAATACGAGGATGCTGCCCCTACCGCCGACCGAAGTGGGAAGGACTGAGCATCCCCAGCCTTCGCAAACCGCTCCGGGTGCCTGCTGGCAATCTGCGGGACACAAGTGGGGTGTCTCAGGCCACAGATCCAATTTTGCAATGTTGCAGTAAAGCCTCAAACAGTTGGGTGCATCTTCTGCAGCGAGAAGTTTGTTTCTTGACATTTACTTCACTGCCCTCTCGGAGATGGGACCATCTCCCTCTGTCCTTATCTGGGCTCTGGTTTCTGTCCGAATGAAGAGTTCATCCTCTTCCCATTCCTGTGACTGCATGTTTTGAATTAAATCATATCAGAGACATTCAGGAAAGTGTGAAGTAATTTTTATTTAGAGGAAGAAAAAGTGTGGGGGAAATAAAAATAAGATGATTTGATGAAATTGTGCTGTCCAATATTAGTAACTGATTAACAGGAAAACATAGAGGAGCCTGCAACCACGAGCCATGCGAGAGCACTGCCAAGACTGCGAGCCACATTACTCAACAAGTGGAAAGTCCAGGTAAAGCCCATCCCCTGGCTACACATGTGGTAGTGATTTGGGCAGATCCTCTGTCAGAGTGGCTGACATCATGGCGAGAGGTATTTACAGCCGACAAGGAGAGCTCGGCGTGGACCTTTCCCCCCCCCCCCTTTTTTTTTGTTTTATTCTGAGCTGTTATTATAAAGTATTATTTATGAAGTGGTGAGAGCATGAGCAGCACAGCCCTGCCAAACTTAAAGCACTTTTCATTTAACAGAATGAAAATTATTTTAACATGAGTATCTGAAGCAAAGATCCGTGGATTCTGGACAGCTTTATAGAGGCAGGCTATAAATTCTGAGCTCACAAACGTATTTTCTTCACCAATAGGCTTCTCTTCACCTCTGAAAGTTTATTTTCAATAAACACAAGCTAACTCTCCAACAGTTTCCAGAGGAGGATGTTAGCAGCTATTACTGTATCTAATCAACTGCGATCCGTGAATCGTTCCAGCAAGACACTTAGAGACATGTTTTCGTGCCGTCTCAGCGCTGTGCTATTGCACAAGGTTCACCTCCAGCTGCCGAGGTCGGGGGGAGCATCTCGACGGGCTCATCCGTTACAGACCTGATCCAAGGCCACCGGAGGCAGCAGGACTCGTTCTATTGACAACCCTGAGCTTTCCATTAAGCTGTAGCAGGACAAATATCTCTTTGGTGCACCCACTTAACTCCTCTGACAGAGGTCAAGCTCCGAGTCCATGGGAATGGGCCAGCCCAGGCTGCAAGTGGAGCCCTTGCCCGCCCCAAGCTCCCCAGCCGGGCTCCGGCTGCACTTGGCCCTGGCCCAGCCACCCGCGCCAGAGAAAGATTTGCTCAAAGAGGGAAGGGAGAGGCACCCCCCCTCCCCTCCTGTGCTCAGCCTTCAGCAGCCGTGGGCTGCTCGTCCCCCGGGAGCGGGAGCACCCTCTGCAGAGAGCGACCGCTTGTTCCCGGGTGATTCGGGAACACACTTGAACCCTGCCAGGAGCCTTCTCATCCTCTGGACGTTACTGCCTGTGCTCACGCAGATGCAAATTGTCATCTGAGTGAAGCTGACACCTGAGGCATCCTGCTCATCTGTTTATTTAGGAAGACATTTTCCTCTTTTCCAGTCTCCTTTTCTCCTGTTCTTTATCCCTGCGATCGCTGGGGATACGCAGCAGTGAGGGGGCAGCCCTGGCGAGGCGATGTGCCACGTGCTGCCGGGGGAGTGAGGCAATGCTCCAGGCTGAGCGGGGCCAGCCCGAGGGGGCCCCGAGGCAGAGAAACAAACCAAGGGGTGCCAGTGCAAAACCTGGGGATTGTAGACTAAAAACCACCAGAGCCCCCTCTGCTCCCCTCCTGCCACTCGCTGCAGCACGGCCCTTGCCAGCACCCAAAGTCAGTGGAAACATAAAATGGTTTTCAAACATGCAATCGGTCATTTTCCACTCGCAAAAGCCAGCGATCAGTCACAGGCTGGTGGGGCTGCGAGGCCCTGGACCATGCTTGGGTACATTTTGCAGAGAGGTAGAGACCCAGGATCTCAGGTGATCTCTGTTTCTGACACTCGGAGGTGACCTGCTGACATTGGGATGTTTTGCTTTGCTTCCTTGTCTGGGCCAAATGCAGCCAGCAGGATATTTGTATTTCTTTCTCACATAGCTTAGAATGCCAAATGCTGTCATATTATTTTTGTTTGGGATTTTATGTCAGTTCAGTATGCTACTGAAATGTATCCTCCCCACAGACGAAGGCTGTTGGGAAACCACAAGCGTCGTGAAATTCAAAAACGGTAAGCAACAAAATTATGAAACCACAGGAAATGAAATGAGCAATTCCTGCAATTCTTGCTTTTTCCCTCAACTCCTCCATTGCTCTTAGAAAAATGTGCATTAAATGGGGTATTAGCAAATGATTCCTGTCCTCCAGTAAGATTCACGGCTTTCCCAGTGTGGAGTGGGTGCTGAGAAGGATGGAGGGGAAGAGCCATAGAGGGTAACACTGATTCATACCAACGGACACCACAAAGCTGGGAGTGAAAAAAATACATCAGGATCAGTGGGAAGAGGATGACAGGAGACCCCCACGATGACAACAGGCAGTGACATCTGTGACCCGCCAGCACACAAGATGTACACCGAGGGCAGCCCAGCGGCTTGGAGAGCAGCGACTCGCTTTTTGCTCTGCTCTATATTTTATGGGTTGATAGTTCATCTTGCTGTTTGCACCACTGCAGCGGGACAGCTCAGCACTGCTGCTCTGCTCCTTGTCTCCATCTCACACCAGGGTGCGGGACTGCACAGCGAGCGTGCACGATGCCAGCCCTGTGCCTGGCATTGGGCAAGTCATTCAACCCCTCAGTCAGATGGGGTGTTGGTCCTTCCCAACCCTCATGGGGAGAAAGCTACTGATTTTGAGAACATGAACCATTGCGATGTGACCCAGAACAGGTGCAGCACGGCTCACAGCACATCTCCTTGCCGAGTCAAGCCTTGTCCCATGATGTGGAGCCCTGGAGTCCTCCATCCTCTCTCAACTTTTTGTTGCGAGTGCAATTATAGATTAAGCGGCAAACCGGCTGATGCGATTCTGACTATGGTTGCGCTTCTCTGCTGCAATTTGGTTTGCATTTTGCTGTTGACATGTTTATGGGGTGATGATGCTGGGGCAACGGCCCCTGTGGGTAAGTGAGAGACATCAGCATTTTTTTTTCCGTTTGAAGAACGCACAAGTTGCACAAATAGCCAGAAGCTGGAAGTTGTGGTACAACTAAATCCAGGACGCCATGATGCTCCGAGGCATGATTCGTGCTGCTTCACAAAAATAGCGACTGCAGCAGCCTCAGACCTGTTCTTCACATCACAAAGGTGCAGCTCTAGCCTAGCTTTGGAAAGGCAGGCCAAGTCCTTGCAAGCGAGCAAATCGGCAGGGTGCTGCTTGCAGTCGTTTTTATACCTCATCTTGCTTTTGGAAAGGGAGAGGGTGATGGTGGGGTCTGTGGACTGCAAGCATCCATGTGTCTTCTCCGGACGTAGGGGTTTGCAGTGGGGCCAAGAGGTTGCCAACGTTCAAGATGCAGCACGCGATTCGGTGATTTATGCTTCCAGGGCAGACTTACTGCATTTCTTGTGAACAATTTCAGCCATGGTGTAGGTGTCAAATTGACCACTTGCACAACGTGGAGGATGAGACAGGGTCTCCGTTGGGTACATGCTGCAGCACACACCCCTCGCACCGGGACCGTTAGCCCAGAGCAGCGTCTTTGGGGAGGGTGGAAGAGCACCACTGTGTTGCTTTGGTTGACACCGTCTCTGTGGGATGAAATGGGAGCGACAGTAAGCCCTGCTCTGCAGATTCCTCCAAATTCTTCATCAAACGGGCCAGCAAGGGCCAGCTACCTTGAGGAACGTACTTTGCCATTTGAGAGATTGTCACAGCCCGCAGAGAGTGAAGCGGCAGCTCCCGAGTGCTTGGCAGCGCGTCGGGGAGAGCAGCTGCCTCTGTGCATCGTGCGTTGCTGGCTCCGGCAGGCTGTCCTGGTGCCTCAGATGAGCCACGAGTCTCCAGGATTTCCCCAAGAAATGTCAAGGGACAGTGCAGAAAACGATGCTTTTCAATAACAAGGAAATATTCCCTGAATGAAACCAGATCTGTTTATTTTGAGTTCACTGTTGCAAATCATTGCAAAGAGAACCCAGTCCTACAGAATGGGTCCAATGTGGATGTGAACCACATGAGGTGCAGGTTTGATCCAGCACAGAAACATTTTGAATTTGCTTTTTTTAATCTAATTTCTTATTGAAACAATGTGGTTTGCATGAAGGTTTTGATGTTTTGTTTTAAAACCACACATCTAATTTTAAATGTTTAAGGCTTATAAATAATACAGTAATTTTGATGCAGCCAAAGAAGATCTCATGCGAGAAACAGATAAATCAGTAAATCAGTACCTCATTTACATGTTTAACATGTGCCACATTTCATTCCCTATCCTCCTTGGATGGGACTCAAAGGGACTCTCCAAAGAATTTTCCCCCACATCCCTGCTTCATCCTGAGATAGAAACAAATTCCAGTTTGGAAAAAAACAGCTTTTATCACAGATGTCAGCAATTAAATTGTCCATTAAATAAAACATTCGCTCACCTTGTTTTTCCCTTTTCTCATTTGCTAAGATTTCCCCCCATAGCTGCATTCCACCAGGAAGGCTTCCCTGCGCATCCCTGGGCAGCACTGGGAGGCTCTCGTGGGACGTGAGCTCTCACAGGGGAACACGAAGCTGCTCGGTGGAGCTGGGGCTGCAGAGCCCGTTGCCCTCATGTGGGATCAGTCCGGGGTCCCAGTTGCGGCGGCAGGACGACGAGCACCCGTGCACCGCAGGAGGGAAGCCCCCCATGACTGGTGGTGAGACACCGGCAGGGTAACCTGGGCTGCTGGGTCTGGCCGAAGCCAGGATGCGGCCCTGCGCTGCTGCGTCTGGAGGCACAAAGAACACGCACCAAAGCAGCAGTGCAAAGGGAAAGCAGGAGCTGTGGCCCCTTAGCCCCCCTCGGGGGACCTGCCCTGGGAGTGAATTTCTCCTCCAGAGCTACCTTCAGCCAGCTGGGTACTCCCTGGA
The DNA here is from genome assembly GCF_000699145.1 of Aptenodytes forsteri. Lineage (NCBI taxonomy): Eukaryota > Metazoa > Chordata > Aves > Sphenisciformes > Spheniscidae > Aptenodytes > Aptenodytes forsteri. The sequence continues at coordinate 697,262 of NW_008795919.1, forward strand.
TAAAGGGCGCAGCATAAGCAAAAGCTTTAGGGAATTAAAGAATGAGCTAAGATTGCTTTAATGTACCCACATGTACCTCTGTTCTCCATGCTTGAGCCCATCTCCCCAGCAAGGACACCCAAACCAGCACTGCTGCAGAACCGCTCATTTTCACCTGCTTTTGCACCTGTCATCAGCCATCCAATAAACACTCAAGTATTAACTAATTTCCTCCTTGCTTCCACCTAAGATAGCTGCTGTCTCCTGCAGAAGGGTTAATCTCAGTCAATTAATTCAGCCACTCCAGCCGTGAAAATGAAACGTGCCCCAATTATTATCTCTCCTCCTATGGTGTCAGAGTGAAATCTCATTAGCACTTGCGTACAACTGAGAATGCACTAATGGGGGTGTTAGATGTGTTAATGGAAAACATTTTCCTTTATCCTTTGGCAAACCCAGCTGTTTCCACCAAGGAAGTGTGGAATTTGATCTGGAAGAGTCTGCATGGCCAGGCTTTGAGGGTGTGAAGTGTTAAAAAGAACAGAGCACCAAGAAGTGCGCTAATCTCAGGCTCATTCAGCATCCCCTCGCTTCCCCAGTGTCTGTCACTCTGCTCTTCTGATTAGCGCTATCGGATTTTTGCAAGGTGCAATTATCCATATTATCGGCTGATGTGAGTCAACGTGTAGCTCTCGGCCTTACAAGAACAGCACCTTCAGCTCCAGCTGAAGGGCTGGCTAATCCGAGAAGAGCCCTGTACTTAGGAAAAGATATGATTGCAAATGACATTTTGTTTTGGCAATTTCAGTATTTCACTGCAAAGTGGATGAGAAGAATGTGAAAAGCAAAACCTGAGCGTCTTTACATCCCGCTGAATAATTATTGTCCCATTTTCTTGACATTTTTATATGAAAATAATACCAGTCTGAAGGCTGGATTCAAATGTGATGCCAGCTCATCCAGCAGTGCTATCCCCTGCTCTTAGTTCACACACTATGGAAAGCAGAGGTTTTCCACCAGATGGAAATTCCAGACTGTAGGACACAACTGTACCAGCTCCGTCTCTGGCTTCGGCGGCTGTGCAGAGTGGGAACCTGAGTACAAGAGGAGACTTTGCACACTGCAGGCAGGTGGGTAAAGAAATCCTCTGGCAGAGAGAGAAAAACTGCAGAGGGGCGAGTGATATGAGGAACAAATAAATCTTTTTATCTTAATATGACAGCTCAAAAATTTCTCATGTCAGATAAATCAGAGAGCCAGAGGCAGGCGCACTATGAGGCAGGCAAAAAAAGGGTGCAGAAAATTTCCCAAGGTCCAGGAGAGATGGCTGAATGTTCAGCTGCATGATTGAATTTTAAGAAACTAAGTCACAAACAATTGCAGGTCATTTCAAGCTCAAAGCATCACTTTCCTTGTGCCTTCTCCCCGTGCTGGGATCCTGGTAATTCAGGTCCCCCCCACCCACGCTGACAGCAGAGCTGTCCCTGCCCCGGCTGCCCGGGCTGTGCCACACAGCCCCAGCCCGGTTTGCATTTAGGGCTAAAGTTCCTCCAGAGAATGTAAAGCCAATGCAAACAGATTAGGATTAATCCCACCTGAAGCTGCAATGCAATTGTTTCCTGGCAGTGCTCTGCCTGCTCGGGAGCAGGACGGTACCGTGCGGGGTTGGGACTCACGTTAGCAGGGAGCAAGTCTGCTAACTCCCCGTGGGGAATGAGGCAGGGACAATACCTTGGTGTTGCAAAAGGGTTTGGTGAAAGCCAGGAGAATTAGCACTAGGCCTCAGGCAGAGCTGTGTGAGCGTCAGGGGTGCACGTCCTGCTCCTCAAGCCTGTTTAAAGTCTGTGAGCCCGTTTCTGGATATCTATTTGCAGAATTCTGGTATCTTTGTACTTCATTAAAATTACAAAACTACATTGTGTTAAATCTCATCATCTTTACCAAGTACAGCTAATCTAAATTCCAGGAAGAAAAAAAACAGTTTTCACAGGGGCGTCCTGATTGCTACATCCCTGCATGCTGAAAGGGGTAGCATGGGGGAAGCATGGCGGGACCTCGTGGGGCTGGTGGGATGTCCCTGCATGAGAGGCAGCTGTGGGGCCGCAAAGGCAGCTCACGGCAAGACTGCTGCACACAGCGCCTGTGCCGGCCGCTGCGGCTGGGGGAGCCTGGGCAGCCCGTCCCGAGACGGCACGTCTGCGGGAGAGCCTCCTCCTGCACGCCGTGCTCCCGGGCATGCCTCCACCAGGCCTGTTTGAAAGGTTAAAAGCATTCTTGATCTGGCCCCAGTGCAGGTCTGTATTAGAAATAAATGAAAAAGGAGAGAAGAAAAAACTATCATTTGACTTTTATCAAAGTTTCAGGAGGGATACAGGCCAATATAACGCTCCTTTTTATTAATAAAAGTGCCATTAAACCTTGCATTCCCCCATCCCTTTCCACTTTTCGCTGTAAGGTGCCTGGCAGCGGATGGGCAGAGGAGCATGCTGCTCCCTTACGGAGCCAGGATGTTTTGGTCCAGGGTGCCCTGTACCAGCTGAGGGCTGCTGGCCCATCGGCATGGCGCGGGGAGCATCAGCAGAGCGGGGAATGACAGCAGCACGATGCCCCTTGGCGCCGATTTCACAGGGATGCTGTAGCCCTAACCAAAAAGATACTGTTTGTTTACTTTGGCAAGGAAATCCACTTTTCTTTCACTGTGTTTATTGACATATGAATCAGAGCTGGCACTGAGAACGAGGACTCAACAGTTGTGTACAAGCAAGAGAGCGTGTGTCAGGCAGCGCAGTGAAAGCTGCAGTAATGAGACTATTAATCATGTCACTCCCAGGCAGGGAAACCCCGCAGTCCCCGGTGCGTGGGACACTCGCGCTGCTCTGTGAGAGGGAGCCCCGTCACGTGGCTGCCATGCCGCTGCCTGCGCTGCCTGCCTCCGAGCTAGGAATCATTTCAAGATGTATAGATGTGAGTTTGTGCCTCCGCTCCCCACCGCTGCCCCACCACGGCCGTGGGGGTCCCACCGGAGACCCCAGCCCAGCAGCGAGAGCCGCCCCAGCCCCCCGGGCATGCAGGCGACTGGCTGCAGGACTGGGTGTGCCGCGGTCCTCCTGCACTCTTCTGACCCTTCCTAAGTGTTGAGCTGAGATTACCCCTGACCTCCCCAGGTGAGACACCGGGGCAAAGCCCTCGCCCCTGGAAGCCCTGATGAATGGTGTCTGCACCCACCCGTCCTCAGGCAAGGGTGGCCGGCAGCCCAGCACAGCTCCCCAGAACAGCACTGGCATGTCCTCGCACCGGGCTGCAGCCAAAGAGCCATGTCCCTCCCCTCCCTGAGCGCTGGCAGTGCCACAAACCCCCAACCAGCGCCAGCCCGGCAAGAGGCCGGTTTGGTTTTGTTTCCTCCTGCAGCTGGTTCCAGATGAAGCTGCAAAAAGGATCATTTGTGGAGGTGAGGGAGATGGAGGGAAGCCAGCAGCTGGGCTGGGGCAGCGCTGGGCACCAGCAAAGCTCATGGCACCACAGCAGCTCATGGCACTGCGGCAGCTCATGGCACTGCGGCAGCCCACACTGCCACAGTGCCCGAGCAGGCAGAGGGGGCGGATGGATGGGGTCACTCCTGCTGGTGGCAGTGCCCAGGGCAGGATCCTGGCACTCCTCCTGCCCCTCCGTCCCCAGCCCCATCTCACCCGTGCAGGGCCACCTCCCGGCATCCAGCCTGCTCGGGTCTGCATCCCCCCGTGCCTCAGCTGTGCCGGTGACAGTGACTCCTTTCTGCTTCCACACGCCCCTGCGCACACGTGTCCCTCGCCTCCGCCCTCCCCACTCTGCCTTCCCAGAACTAGCAGGACAGCTAGTTAAAAAAAAACCAGCAATTTTTATGCAGGATTAATAGACATTTTTTAGACACTATTTTTCATAACTTGAGAGGATTTATTTCGTTTGATCCTGGGATATAAAATCTTCCCCTTCAGGGAAATTCCCACTGAAAGTACTAATCTAAATAAGAGGTTTTCTTGTAAAATTTCAGAAGAAGAATTCTTTTGAAAATGATGGCATTTCAGGGAGAGTTTGCAACGAGAGTTTTACTTTGAGTGCAACAGTCAGTCAGTTTGACCTTAATTATGGAGCTGTCCCTGCTGCTTCATTAAACAGATAAAATAAATAATAATAAGAAGCAGATTTGCTTAATGTCACTGTGAAGTTAGTGGGCCAAGTTCAGTTCGACTTGTTAAGTGCTACATCAATGTCTATGCTAATACTTCAAGCATGATAAATAATGATAGCCATTGCATGTGGTGGACATGATGCCGTCGGAGCATCCTTCCCCCACGAGGTTTCCAACCCAACCAGTGCAGGAGCCCGTTGCTCCCTGGCAGGCTGCGGCTACCAGGTGTTGATGGCGTCCATGCCTGAGGAAGCAGGTACATGTTTCGTTGCATTTCTACAAGATGATCTGTGAGCAGCCAAACCAGACAACATGCAACATGTGAAAGCTGAGCTTGCCTGCACACAAAAAACCCTCTTTGTGTTTATCATGTGCCAGCAGCACGGTTAACCCCCTCCTCTGTGCTGTGGCTGCTCTGGAACTGCTTGGTATCAATAAAATACTGGAGGTTGGTGAAATCAGGAAAACACTAGATTATGAGCACTGCACTGGATCACCCATTAACAGTCTCTTGGCAAATGGAGCAGTCATCACAGCATGTATTTCATTTATGAAAGTAGAGCCCCAGGACGGCTGCTAGCAATTCAGCCGGGGGTGAATGAAGTGAGATCTTTCTCTGCTTAACTGCAATCACACAAGGAGAGTGCTGTGCTGAGCGCTGTGCCTGCAGCCCTGGCTGGGAACAGGGCTCAGCCCTGCCTCAGCAGCCGATTGCCTTATGCAACCCCGGCTCACCCAGCACGTGGCCCGTCCTGGCTGCCCCGGGTGTCCTGCGGGCTCCTGGTGCACATCTCCCCCCTTGCTGCTGTTGGGCCTTGGCTGGAAAGCTGCATCCCGGTGAGGGAGGGTACAGACCAAGGTGTGGAGCTCTGGAGGAGAGGGAGAATGGTCCGAGGTCTGGAAACTGTGGTCTGTGGGAAAGGATGGGCAGGACTGGATTTGTTTAGTCTGGGGGTGTGAGGACCAAAGATGTGATTGCAGTCCTCAAATGTGCAAAAGGTTATTGCAAAGAGTATGAAATAATCTGTTCTGCGGGTCCCTGGGGGACAGGTTACGCAGTGACGGGCAAACGCTGCCGAGCTGCGATCCAGACTAGGCAAGAGGACTATGGCGCAGCTCCAGCCCCGGGGCAGCCACGGGGCTCAGGGGGGAGGCCATTGCCAGCAGCCCGGGGCTGCTCGGAGCCGCCGCGGCAGCACTGTGTTTCCCTGGGGCTGTGGTGGGCACCCTCCAGCCTCCGAAGGGCTCTTCTGCACCTGTGGTGCTGCCCAGTGAGCGCCGGGCCCATATGGAGAGAGCTGGTGCTGCAGCGGGGACCATCCTGCTGTCCACCGCACAAGCTGTCACCTCCGGCAGCACCAGTGCCTCCGGGAACGAGCTGGGCGTCTGCGGGTCCCGCGAGCAAACCCCCCCCAGTCAGGGGGCTGCAGGGACGGTGATAAATTTGTTATTTCTTTGCAGGCAATCAGGGCACTGGGCTACTCTGCAACAGAGGTTTCAGCCCACACAAACATACTGCTTTTGCTGAGCCTGTACGATGTGAGAAGTCCCTCTGAGCTTAAAGAAAAGCCTATAGGCTTAAATGTATTGCTGGATCCGTCCCTGCGAGATGAAAGAGCAAGACCCCTCAGACGGTGACAGGAGGCCAGGCTCTGCGCAGGGCAGTTGGTGCCTCTCCACAGGGCCATGGAGCAGGGCTGGTTCATGGCAGCTGGGGACAGTCCCCGAGTGCGCTGGGACGGCGCCCACAGACCTCCCTTTCCCCAGCTCCCCAGGACTGAGGCGAGGGCAGCACAGGCGGTGCTGAACCCCAGTTTTCTCGCCTGCTTTCCCCTGGCTCCCAGGGCCTCGTTCACCCCCAGCTCTCCAGCACGGACGTTTCCGTGCAGATGCACTGAGAGTCACCAACATTTCTGCCAACAGCAAGACGCTGCATTGCGAACGCTCCCAGACGGCCAGGCCAGCTCGGCGCGGGTTCTCCCATCCCTCCAGCCCCAGGCCAGCCCCGCTGCAGCGTGGGTGTGTGGGTCGCTGCTCCCACGCAGCGGGACAAGGGGAAGGCTGGATGCAGGGACGGGGTCTGCAGCCCTGCGCCAGCCTGGCACCCGCTCTCCCACACCCAGGAAACATCTCCAGAGAAACAAACGCCGTCGCTGCTGCTCGTCTTCTAGATATTCTGATTAGAACAATGGAGCTGATTAATGCAAACCAGATATGAAATTCAGAAAGAGGAGGGGGGGGGAGGATGAAAACCATGTGCCCCCCTTCGCCCCCCGGGAAGTCGGGGAGCTGCGCAGCCTCGTCCTCCTCCCGCTGAGCGTTCCTGCCCTGAGTGCTGGGTGCGGCACGCGGTGAGGGCAACTCCGGCGCTGGGGAAGCCATGAACACCGACCATGCACATGGCCCCAGGCTGGCAAGGACGTCAACATGTGTTTGGTTTTACTACAGTGAGTATTTCCACTGGGGTCTGTGCACTAAGGGAGCACAGGGTATGGCCGAGATGCGGCAAAAAGCACAAAGTAAAGAAGACGGGTGAAACAGAGAGAAACACCCGTTCCTGATCTCATTCATTTGGAATCAGTGCAAGATCTCTCCAATCTTAGCATGCAGATTAACTTATAAATTAAACATGAATTTTAAGTTGATGACATCCCTTTAAATAAACAACAACATTGGTATCTCACTAGCAATCAGCTCCTGATCAATTATCTATGTTTTCACAAATGTGCTGTTATTGTATAGTGTCTGCAGTTCCCTCATATATTGCAGCATCCCGAATCAAAGAAATCTTTCACACGAACATCACGGTCTGAAAACAATAGAACTGAACACCACTTCTTCAACTTAAATTGCTAACAGACCACAAAATTAAATAGATTTTTTCCATCTGAGAACTCTCCGCAGCAGTCGATGATGAGGGACCCAGTAATATCTGAATAATTGCGCAGGAAGTGGATCTTACTAATCGTTGCAGTTTTTGCTCAGACATTGGGGAGCTACGGCAAACAAAACCCCCGGAGCTGCGGCGTGTCCGATGCTCTGATGTCTGCGTGTCGCGCGTGGTGCTCTGTTGCCTTCCCTTACGGATATTGCATTTTGAAACACTCCTGAGTGAGGGCTGGGACAGCTCCATCCCACTTGGGGGGCTGGAAGTGTTGGGGCTGTGTTACCCCAGGTCGCATTTGAACTGCCCTAAGACACTGCTCAAAGGTGGTTAATTATTCTCTAGCCGCTGTTCCCACATGTGCAGGACGGACGAACGGACCAAAGCTATCGGGAAGGTGCCCGGGCTGTGCTGCAGCACGGAGCAGGCTGGAAAGCGAAATAGCTTTGGTCCTGCCCCGTGCCCACGAGTCCCAAGGGAGGCTTGTTGCGGTGGTGGCACCTGCTGCCTGCTCTGCACCCACGCCCGGCTAGCTCCCAAGGACGCGGGAGCTTTTCGGTCACATTTTGGTCCTAAATCTCAAAATCAGAAAAAAGTTGAGCTAAAATTTAGCTTTCCCCTCTGAGTTACTTTCTTGGCAAAAATACAAGCCGTGTGACAGCTGCTACTCCAGACGCTAAAAATGTTCATTCATCATAGAAAATAAAAATCCTTGTTGCTTTTCAGCCGAGAACCCATGTAATCACCATGTAACTAAATTAGAAATGGGTGACTTTGCTTAGTTTCAGTTTCACATGATCCAAACAAGACCTGTTTGGTTGACTCATCTGGGAACTGTACTTTATTACATCTTCAAAAGTTCAATAATGTTCAGAAAAAAGATATCTTTTATGATATCTAGCTAGTGCCTGACGTGCCTAGAACTGTGATTTTACCATGATAACTTTTATATTCTGAATTTCTGACATCAAAATGAGGCTCTTTGAACTCAGGCTTTGCTATTTTTCTCATTGCTGAGATTATTTTTCTGCTGCTTAATTGGAGGTGCAATGCCCAGGACCCAGGGGTGCAATGCCCAGGACCTGGGGGTGCAATGCCGCGACCCCACCGCCGCCGCTGGCCTGAGCCGATTGACACCAGCTGCAGAGGCTCCGGCTCCGCGTGTCCGTGGTGGCTCCGCGCCCCGCGGGGAGCTTTGCGCAAGGCGATCTGCTGTGAGGATTTGCACATAAGTCACAGGGTTTAACCGAAATCCAATTTGCCGGAGAGGAGTGTTGGTTTAGATTATGGAGAAACAATTCACTTGTGGGTGTGGTGGGGGGGGAGCG
>NW_008795919.1:705655-715563 GCF_000699145.1 Aptenodytes forsteri
GGGAGCAGGGGGGGGGCCCTTCCCTGCCCACCGCCAGGTTCAGTGGAGAGTTCACTGAGCCTGAATGGAAACAAATGTAAAACTGATAGGTACATTTGTAACCCATTACCAGGCGGGCTTTATGAAATCCTAAACTTGCTGGCGAGGGGAGTGAGGTGGCGGCTTCCAAAATATTTTTTCTTAAATAAGAAAGTTGCTTCAGATCACGCCGGTTCTCATGCGGGCACTTGGACGAGGCCGAGCCCCCGCGCCTGAACCCGTGCTGGGTGCTGGGTGCTGGGTGCTGGGTGCTGGGTGCTGGGTGCAGGGTGCTGGGTGCAGGGTGCTGGGTGCAAGGTGTGGGGTGCAGGGTGCCAGGTGCAGGGTGCTGGGTACTGGGTGCAAGGTGCGGGGTGCTGGGTGCAAGGTGCTGAGTGCTGGGTGCAAGGTGCGGGGAGCTGGGTGCTGGGTGCAAGGTGCTGGGTGCAAGGTGTGGGGTGCTGGGTGCAAGGTGCTGGGTGCAAGGTGTGGGGTGCTGGGTGCAAGGTGCTGGGTGCGGGGTGCAGGGTGCTGGGTGCAAGGTGTGGGGTGCAGGGTGCCAGGTGTAGGGTGCTGGGTGCTGGGTGCGGGGTGCTGGGTGCAAGGTGCTGAGTGCTGGGTGCAAGGTGCGGGGAGCTGGGTGCTGGGTGCAAGGTGCTGGGTGCAAGGTGTGGGGTGCAGGGTGCCAGGTGTAGGGTGCTGGGTGCGGGGTACTGGGTGCAAGGTGCAGGGTGCTGGGTGCAGGGTGCTGGGTGCAAGGTGTGGGGTGCTGGGTGCTGGGTGCAGGCTCACTATCCAGCCTCTGCTGATGGAGCACCCGGGGACTTTGCTGGCGGGAGCAGGGGCTGTTCCCCTGCCTACCAAGAGGAGCTGTGAGATGCTTTCAATGCCCGATGCGGCAGAGGCAGAGCTTGCAGAGGTTTGGCGCGCAGCAGATCACGTCTCTAGATGAGCCTGTGAGCAGATATCTTCAGCGTATTTGAGCAGCTTGGCCAAATATGGGTGTTGGTTTTTTCTTTCAAAAGGACAGCACAAACTGCACCCCTCACATGAAAGCCGCTCTCTGCCAAATTTCAATCCTCTGGTTCAGGGCATGAAAGTATGAGGGATTCTCAAAGAAGGGGTTTGCCAAAATATTTTTTTAGACATTGTAAAAATTTTTCCCTTAGTCTCATTCTCAGATGCAACTGAACCATTTCAGGTGAAACTTTCCAGAAAACAAAACAAAATGCAATGCAATAAAATGCATCCTGAGGAAGGCACGCAGTCGAGAAAATGTCAACCCAGTTGACTCACGTTTTGCAGATTTAATAGCAACTGCATGTAGGTGCTCATAATATGAGGTGCCTGGAAGCCTTAGCAATGGCCTGTCTGTAGGAGGCTTGCTATTATAAGGGCCAGGGAGAGATTTTGAATTTCCTAGTTGTAGAAATAGAATTAAAAAACCAAAAAGAATACAGAATAGAAGAAAAATTAAAAAGAAATAAATCTAGTTTACAGTCAGCACCACAATGGACTCTGCATTGTCACTGCCCCGTCTCCAGCGCAGAGCTCCTGGCACAGGAGAAGGTGCCAGTTTGCATCAGCTGGATGGGAGGGACGTGCGGCTCAATAAACGAAAACGACCAAACATGGCAGCTGGGGAGCAGGCAGGCCATTAGCGGCGCTGGTGTTTGGTCACTCGATGGACGTTTGGGCTCCGGGAATGGAGCCACAGCGAAGTGTCGCTCAGCACAAAGGGGCTGTAGATCTGAGCCCGGGGCGTGAGAACAAGACGACATCTGCCCCGGACCAGCCCCTGGCTTGGAGGGGCTTGGGGGGGCTTGGGGGGCTCTGACGGGTGTGTGGGACTGCCAGGGAGGGACCGTGGGTCTGCCCTGCCAGTGGGTGGGCTGGGGCTGCGCACCCCTGCGCGTGGGGCTTACGGGTCAGTATGTACCCCAGGAAAGGCTTTTCTGCCAGAACCCCATCTCTGCCTATTATCTCTTGAAATTAAAAAGACATCAAACCAGGTTGTCTCTCCTGTGACTGCAGGATGCTTTGGGATCTCTCCGTTTGCATTTAACCGTAGGTGGGGCAGTGTTTTTCCCTCTGCCTTTCCCCGGTGCAGCTGGCTGTGAAGAGAAGCCCCACTCAGGGAATCTCAGAGCACACGAACCACACAGAGGGTGGGAGCAGCTTCCCTGCCCACTGAGGCTTTGTCCGAGCTCGTGACTCCCGGGGATGACTGGATGCTGTAGAACAGCAGCATCCCTCTCCCCGGCACAGACCCTCCCAGCTGCTGGTCTCTTCTTCCGAGGTCACAGGGATTTGTTCAGAAAGTGCTGCCGGGACGTGGCAGTGCAGCGCAGAGGGGATGCAGGGGAGTGAAGCCAGAGGCAGCACCTGCAAGCCTGCGGGTGCACATGCGGGTCTCACGTCCCCATCCACGAGCAGGGACATACTCTCTAATCCACACCATTAGCAAAAGCTGCTCCATTAACACGGGTGGGGATTAGCGAACAGGCCCCGGGGAAGTTTTAGCCAGGCACGTTGGAGGAAATGAATCCCTGCACATGCTTCCTTTTCAGAAGGGGCACCATCACTTTATGGCGTGGAAGCGATGTGCGAGCATAAGTATCCCATTACAGACATCTGTGCGATAGCCCGAGCGCTCCCCAGCCCTCACCACACCGGCCAGCTTGCTGAGTGTTTGAAAATGGAGACATCAAAGGTGTCTGCTTTATTTATGAGTCATGTTCTAGTGACTCATTCTGGTCAAAGCATGTGTTGGGGATGTTTTAGCCATTCTGATAATGTATTTGTCTAAAACCAGTACCCAGCTGTTATATAACACGGCACGTTCCCCGGTCTCATGGGGACGGGGACGGTGTCACCGTAGGGATGCCGCAGCTCGCCGCACTCTCCAGGGCAGGAGGGTCCCTGGCGAGGTGTCGGCAGGGGGTGAGTGTGTGCCTGTCACTTGGGTGTGCCCGTGCCAGTGTGTGTCCCCAGCAAGTCCCATGGGACCATTGCCACCTCTTCCCGGCAGGGTGGTGGCACGGTGGTGGCAGCCAGGGCTGCAGGGCTTGGGGGCACTGGCAGCTCCATCCAGACAAAGGGGTCACCGCGGGTCCCTGAATGCAGCCAGCCCGGAGCGGGCAGCCAGAGCCAAGCAGACCAAACTGTGGAGTCAGTCTCTGTTCTGTTTTCATCTATTCACATTATTTTACAGCCCTCACCAGTGCAGAATCAGAAATCCTTCATGCTTGTTGGGTTGCAGTACTTGTCCCTCAGTGAAGACACCAGTGGGGAGCCCTGAGCCGCTGCAGAATGGGAACGGGAGCGAATTTCCACCTAAACAGCAGTGCTGCTGCAAGGCTGCAACTGGCTTTGCTTGCTGAGCACCAGAATGTGTTCTAGTATCGGGTTCCCGAGTGTAAATGATGCTACCTGGCAGTGGTAGGAGCCTTTTATGGATGAAAATTTGACCCTCAAATCCTGTGCAGTGCACATGAATACTCACGCTTGAAAATTGGACCCTCAAATCCTGTGCAGTGCACATGAATTTTGAAGGAAGAAATATTGGGGTTTATTTCTTAAAGGAAAATAAATGTGATTTCAGAATAAATCAATAGAACATGACTTTGCTCAGTGGAATAATCCAAGTGGAGACATGGAAAAATAAACTCCTTCTGACAACTCCTGCTGAAAGATTCTCATCTATCCAGGTCATGGGATCAACAGCAAGAATGGCAGCCACTTGAACTCTGGCAGGCAGCCCTCCGTGGCTTTGACAGATGTTCCTGGTACTAAAGCACGAGGATGCTTTGCTGATTGCTTCTGGTCTGGACAAGGCTGGCTCCTGGGCAGCCACAGAGCCCCCATGTGCCATGCTGGGAAGGCGCAGCCCTGGGAACGCTCCTGGCTTTGGGAGGCAATGCCCTCACAAAGAGCCTGGTGCTGGGTATCACCTTGGGGGGGACACCCGAGACCCCCCCCAGCCTCCGCCTGCATCCTGTCCTGGCGTGGAAGTGGCGGGCTACGGCAGCACTGGCAGCTCAGGAGTTAAGGCAGACATTAGGGGCAGCGGGCGAAGAGCTCAGGGTTCACCGTCTCTGAAGATGTTGAAGCATTGCCAAGGTCTCCGGAGGCACTGTGGGATTGTGCGTCCGCCTCCCTTTGCGCTGTCCGTGGATGTGGATCCCGATGTCCTGGGAGATGAGAGCCGCCCGCCCCGGTGCAGAAGCACCCGGTTCCTGCCCATGCGGCCAGGTCAGACCCTGGGTGCACCTCGGGACTCTGCGCTCCCGGGGGAGGCCTGGCTTCCCTGTCCTCCCTTTGCATACGGGAGATGATGGTATTAAGCCAATGAAGAGCGATCTGGGAAGGCTGGCAGGACAAACTCCCACTGCGAGCTCAAAAGGTGGCACCTGGAGTCCCAGCAAAGTCACTAAAATGGGGAGAAATTCTCATTTAATTTAGTTCATTTGTTATAATGATTCTTCACCGTGGGCCATATTAAACACTTCAGTGATTTTTGCCTCTAAAACCTTCTTGCAGGGATCGTGATGAAAGGTATATTTATTGTACTTCAGCTTGGAAAGTTGTTTCAGATGTTTCCAATTCATCAACCAGTTCAGACATCTGTTCCTGGTTGGGGCAGAAAAGCTTAACTTGCACACACACACACAAAGCGCTCATTTTGGAGATTTTTATGATGAGCTTTCTAATCCTAACAAGTTGTCAAATAGCGCTAATAGCCAGGTCACCCGCAGCCCCCGTCATCCCCCAGCCACCAGGTAGGACCTGTGGCAGCCACTCGGCTCTGGGGGCTCAGTGATGGCCCTCCCACGCGCGGCTGCACCCCTGGGGCTGTGCGCCCACCGGGGCCGGAGGGGAGAGACCCCCTGGTGCCGCCCCATGAGGGGCTGGTCCAGGCGGGATGTGTCTGGGGCTGCGCGGCCGCACCGGCGGGCTCGTCTTGGGATTGCAAAATCTGGCTTTAAGTTGGAACAAAACTAAAATGTTTAGAAATTCTCCACTACAGAAGATAAAACCTCAAAGCAAATTTTGAGGGAGGGGGACTGAAATATGTCATTGAGGCAAAAATCAATCGCTTTGTTTTGGTTACAACTTTTCAATAAATATAATCTATTTCACTCTACCAAAAAAGGCAATGAGGTCATTCCAAAAAAAAAATCAAAATGATTCATTCAGAAAATGTCAAAACAGGATGTTTTGATAGTGTCAGCAGTCTATTTCCAGATTTCTTTCGAAAGATATTTTGGTTAAATCGACCAGGTTGCAGTGCTGCGATTTTGGAAGAAGAACCACATGCTCTGACAGGACACGGGCAGACACATCTCCCTCCCCTATCGCTGGTCCAAAGTTTTCTTCCAGCACTCATTAATACTGGCCGCGAAGAGGACTGTGACTGTAACGAATCCCAACAGCTCCCATCCCAAAAGCTGAGTCATGAGGCCAAGTTGAAGGCAGACACTGTTTGTGCTTTGCAAAAATAAACCCCCTAAATCCAAGCAAGATGCACACCCCCCCACACCCCCCCAAGCCCCAGCAGCTCCCGGGCAGTTAAGGCTCTTGCTTTACCCCTGTTACCTCATGGCCTTTCCGCCCTCCCCTAGGCTCCACTGTGCACAGCAGCACTGGACCCGCTGCAGTCTCCCATGTGCTGTTGCGATGCCAGGGGGGCGAGGAGGGCCCCCAGCCCCACACAGGGTGCTGCTGAGCGGTAGCTGGGGATACCCCGAAAGCATTGTTAAGAGCCCTTTGCAGCGCCGATGAACAGCAGCGCCTACGAATGGCAGCACCGATGAACGGCAGCGCCAGGCGGTGCAGAGCCTTGGTCGTTGCTGCAGATGCCTTTTGCCTGCAGACACACTCGCCAAGCACACCTGCCGAGGAGGTATGACGGATGAGCTGAAGGCTTGTTTCCAACACACAGCTGTGTCCTATTGGTACAAGGCTAGTTAGCTCAGGAATAACTGAAAATGATGAACTGCAGGAATTTTGTCCTGATGGTGCAGAGGAAGCTTCTCATGCTCCAGCCAAAGAGAAGGCAAGATGCTCTGGAGGTACCCGAGAATGGATCCATCACCCGCAGCCCTGCAGCCAATTGCAACCAGACGCCGTTCACACAGGAAGGCTGGGCCGGAGTGAGCAGGGTGGATTAGACCCTGGACCCAGGGTCTCCCTGGGCTTCAGTCCTTCCCCTCAGCATTTAATGAGGTCCTGGCAGTTCTTGGCATTTAATGAGGTTCTGGCCGTCCCCAAGGACTGCCAGGTCTGCACAGAAAGGACAGAGCCCTGGCAGGGCAGTGCCTCAGCTGCAAGCAGGCGACAGCTTTGGACGTCTGTCTAATGGATAAGCCGTAGGTTTTGGGGGAGCTGGGGGATCCCTACCCATGTGCCCGTGCCAGGGCCTGCCCCTGTCCCTCATCTCGAGGGTCCCAGTGGGCAGTTGCACCCATCTGGCGACAGAGGTCTGGGGCGAGCAGGCTGTTTGACCTGGAGCGTGTCCGGTTTCTCCAGCCACACCAATGGGTTTGGTGATGGATGTGACTTTCCAGTACAGCCACGGAGAGCAAGGAGCGAGGTGCCACCTGCCGTGCCCCCCCCCGAGGCGGGCAGGAGGGCAGGGATCCCACTGGGCAGCACTGGCAGCTCTGGGAACCACCGGCTCCCAGCACCAGGCTGCTTTCCTGGGAGAGTGGGGCTCTGGGAACGTCAGAATGTCCTTAATTAATCCTGAGCCTTGTCACCTGCCTGGGGTGTGAACCCCCAGACACACTCTGTGTCTGGCCCAAAGGGAGAGTGAGAAAAGTTAATTGAACTACGTTCTTCAAAGTCACACAGAAGCTCTCCTGTTTTTCTATGCCAAGCAGCCTGAGAGTTTCCCGGAGCCTAATCCCTGGTGAGAGACAGACTGTCTAGCGACTCGGTGAATGCAGCAAATCCCAGCCGGGTGAATCTGCCCTCTGGTGCCGCACAGAGATTCTTTAATTAAAGCAAATGTTGCCATGGTGGGGCATAGAAAGCTCTTGACAGATGCAAGCTGGGGAACAACAGACAACACACAATCTCATTAGCACCTGCAGCTCCATCTGGTTATTGGATTGGGATGCTTTGAATTTTTATTGTAAGGCTTCCTTAGGTTCTCACTCCTCTCACGGTGCGAGGCGCAGGTTTGTGGCAGGTCGTAGGCATCCCCGCTCTGATCAGCACCGGCACGTCTCCCAGCATGATGGGACCCTTTCTATGGGTATTAGAGAAACAACAGTTTCTGCTCTGATCTTTGGAAACGAGGCAAGGTCTAGCGAGCTTATGGCTGGCATGGATAAGTTACGTCTGTTAACACAGGACCCCTCTGAGGATGGCAGGAAGGTGCGGATACTGCCCTCAGCCCCGGGAACAGCTGCCGACAGACAGCTGAGCATCTCACACCTGCCTCTGGAAGTGATGGCAGAGGCCGAGTCGTCTAACGGCTCCCGGTGCTGCTGCCCACGCTCCCAGTGAAAGGCAGATTGGCTGCCCTGCAAGTTGAATACGCCACACAGGGCCAGTCACATCCTGGGGAGCTGGAGTGGGACACTGGTGAAATGATGTGCAATGGCACAAAGGGACCACAGACCAAGCAGCTGCACGCTGTGAGCAGGGCTACAGGACGGAGAGGTGCCGCCCTTGCTGCAGATGCCAGCTTTGCAGGAGTGAGGGAAAAGAGGGTTTGTGCCTATCCCTGATTCTTTCTGTAAAATCCTTTTGTGGCATCCTGTGTTAGAAGCAATGACTCACGCTGGAGGCAGGCTCCCAGCTGGGCATGCCTGCTGTCCCATCCCATCCCATCCCATCCCGTCCCGTCCCGTCCCGTCCCATCCCATCCCACTGCGGCCGCGCTGGGGCTGTCCCTGTCCAGCATCCCATCCCGCGGCGGCCGCGCTGGGGCTGTCCCTGTCCAGCAGCACACGGTCCATCCTCTGAAGCACTGGTGAGGAGGCCTCCGGGTCCGTTTCTTGTCCACATCCCAGGCAGCCACCACAATCAGAACAGTCTGCTTTTTGCGGTAATTATCATATTTGCCTTTGCTCAGTCAGCTTTATTTGTAAACCAAACGGAAATCAGAATGATCCAACTTCAAAGCTGAGCCGAGTCGCTGGGAGCTGGGCATCGTCTGGTGCTCTTATCCTGGCCGACGGTGGCCCGGGATGAGCAGAGCTTCAACGTTCTCTGAAGTGCAGAGCCTCGCTATTTAGCATCCTCCATCCCACCCTGGCATATCCTCCTGTTCCCAGTCTCTCCTCACGGCCAGTGCAATTCACAAATAGGGTGTGACGAAGCCTTTGTGGCGGCACTCAGACCCCAAAGAGCCGTGCAGCACTTGCTGTTGCTGCTGCTGTGCTTCCAATTAGCTCACATCTGTTACAGCTATCCTTCCCTCCAGCCCCCACCTTGAGCGCCTGCAAGTGATTTTATGCAGTAATAACAGAAATCACGAAACCTGAAATGAATCTAAACAAAAGGAATCATTCAAATTACCCTTAACCCTTTGAAGACCAGGCCCTGCCTGTAACAAAGAGGCTCAGGTTCGATGTACTCCATGACACAGATCCAGCATCTTGGCCAAATGAGTCATGACCTGCAGAAGAACCCAGCTGCAGGGCTGACTCAGGCTCCCGAGCACAATGGATTATTTATGCTGAGAGTATCTGACACAGATGTGTAGTGCAGCACCCTGTGGTTCGCATGGCATCCAACCTCTCTGCTCTGTGTGCAGCAAACCTGGCCTCTGCTTTGCTGTGCAAGCTGGGGGTCCCGCAGTGACACCTGACTTCAGTTTCTAGAGTTTTCCTGCTGGAGGGAGCAGATACGTTTGCATTGGGAAAGCTGCTGTGTTGTCCTGTTTTCCCCTTCCATCTTGCAATGCAATGTGATGTAATGTAAGACTTAATTTCTCCTGGGCTTAGGCAAGCTGCTCCTGCTATATTGCTCCAGTGCATCAGGGTGGGGGGAGCACTCTCCTGTGCATTTCTCATGGCATGTGCTCCCACAGACTGCAGGGGTCCTGCTGGACAGGCAGGTGGAGCATTGCTAATGTTCTCAAGAACAGCATGCAAACCCACGGCCCCGGACGTGGTGAGTCACCAACGGAGTTAGCTGGGAGCTGGCAGTGCCCCAAGCACTGGTGACATACTGCCCTGAGTCTGTGGTTCCCTGCCCCGGGGCACATGGCTCTGTCCCATGGGGCTGCTGGCCATGCCGCTGTCCCACAGAATCTCTGCAGACTTGCAGGGAAACGAGCAGGTCCTTTGCCAAGGTGAGGTCTGCCCTGTGGTTTCCCACGGAAGCAGCACCGTCCAAGGAGCAGTTGTCTCCTTCTTCTGGAGTTCTGCTTTAGCAGCCTGAAGCTCTGCATGCCCACCAAGCACTGTCTCCTGGCCTCTCCACTGTCCCTCTCTGGTCTGTGCAGTTGAGATCTCCCACTGGCTCCACCTTCCCACTGCAAATGTCAATACACGTTACTCCCCTGAACAACTCAGGCTGATAACCAACGTGCTTAGCACGCTCTGTAGCGACTGGGTTTATCATGGCTTGTGGCCAGGCTCATCCTGGGATGGCCGGATGGTTTCAACACCAGATCGCTTGGTTGTCAGAGGGTAGGCAAGGACCCACGTACATCTGCGACAAAGTGGGCAGAGCCAGGCGACCATGATCTCAGCCCATGAATGGGGCTGTCCTACACTATGGCCACCCTGGGATTCCTGGCCTGGAAGGCTCCAGATGTCCTCAGCATTTTTATTACTGTACTCCAGAATTCCCAAAGGCCCAAATAAATAAATAAATAATAAAGCTTTTTTTTTTTTTTTTTTTTTTGGGAACCACCCCGCTTTTTTTAA
>NW_008795919.1:715616-722484 GCF_000699145.1 Aptenodytes forsteri
AAGGGGCAAGAATTTAGGAAATTCTAGGAATTTAAAATAAATAAAAGCTTTTTTTTTTTTTTTTTTTAGGAACCCACCAGCTTCTTTCAACATGGCCCAATTCTGAGGCATTTCTGTGGGTTGTTGCAAATGACCCCCAAGCAGGAGGTTAATGCTGGTGGTTGTGGTTAGCAGTCACCCACAAGCTGGAGGCTTCTGACACTGCTAATAAGGCACATGTGTGTGAACGGAGAATACAGCATGTGGCAGCACCAGGATTTCCTGCGTTCAGGGTTGTCTGAAGCTCTCTGGCATGACGAGCTGCCGGGGCTCAGGTTTCCCCGACCTGCCGGTGCAGGCTCCCGGCACATGGCCTCAGCCGGCAGCAGGACAGCACTGCCATTCCAACGGAGTGCCACGTTTTCTCCTCTGCCGCCTGCAAGGAGTTGAGCAACAAACACCCGTTCTGGCATGGAGGAGGCTTGTACAGCCATGAGCATCCGAAAGGGAATCAGGTGGGTGGGCAACACTTCCCTCCCTCTGCCTCACCAGTGGGTAGGCAAATGTCCTCCCCTTTCCTGCTGATCTCCAACAACCAAGGTCAGAAAGCTCAGATTTTGGCTAAAGATCTATCTACATCTGAGGCTGGTTGTGATTTAATACTGGTTAGTCACATTACAGAGACCTGTGTCCAGGACCCTGTTTTGCGTGGCAACGAGCATCTCTTGAGCCTGCCCACACAGCTGACATCTCCATATGCTTTCTGTTCCAGCAGCAGAGAGCTGCCCTGCACGCAGCAACCCAACCTCTCCTGTTTTCCCTGCTCCCCTCATTTCCAGGCTCCAAAATTCCCAAATAAGCCCAACGCCAACTTGAGCAACTTACTGGGGATGCAACTGCAGAGCAGAGAATAAAGCACCAAATCATCAGCATTGGCGTGGTGACCACAACTAACTTATCCTTCTGTATCCCCTGTATGAATATGGATCCCATGTGAACACCTGGCTAATTTAAGGGGGAAAAAAGGAGCATTAAAGATTATTTATTCAATAAATTAATGTCCATCTCTCCAGACAGATGTCAGAAGAGAAGGTGAAGAAGTCTCCCGAGCAGGATGAAGGGCAGGAAGATGGCGAGTTCCCCGTGGCACATGAGAAGGTGGTGGCTTGCTGGCCACAGATCTACATAATTGCAAAGCCCATTCTCATCTCTGTCAATCAGATAAATTACTCCAAATCCAGAATTCTTAGGAATTTGTCTCACAAGCAGTGCAGTATTTTGACAAGTTGCACTGCTAAAGAAATGCCATTTTCACAGCAGCAGTATCACATTTTGCTATCACACTGTAACAGTTATTTTTGCAAAGGGAGATCTACACTCCTCTTACTCTGTAGTCACAGTAAATGTGTTTTTCACTTTCTTACCATGCTTAAAAATAGCATTAAGTTTTTGCTGATCACATGATTTAAAAAAAAAAGCTAATTGAATGATGCAGGGAGTAAAAACATGTGGCACAGTAAAAACAAATTAGGTTCGCATATGTTTTGTGTAACCCTCAAGACTCGTCTGTATTAGATATCAGTAATGAAAAGAATATTAAACTCTAACAGCACAAAATACCATATGCTTAGGAATTCAAAGAGGAACAATGTATTTGCTTTGGATGCTCCTGAATGGAAAATGCTCACAAATAAGCATTTTTTCCTTAGCTGTGGAAAAAAACCTATCGTTCCTCTACTTTTCAGTAACTTTTTAGTAAGTTTTTAGGCGCTGCTGCCGAGTCACTGGAAGCCGCCTGTGCATTCACCCTGCGCGGTGGCTGCTGGCCTGGGGGCGCAGGAGCGGGGGACATGCGTTTGGGACGGCCACACGCCCGGTGATGGGAGCCCCCCCATACGCACGGGGGGCTGCTGGACCCCGCACACATGGTGCCTGCTGGAGGGGCACAGGCAGGGGCCAGGGCAAGCAGGGTCGCCAGCTCCTCGCCCAGGCTCTCCCCTGACCCATGGCTCGGTGACGGCCACGAGGAAACAGGCTTTGCCTTGGTTTTGCCCTGCGTACTGAGGAGCGGCATGGGCGATGGGGAGGCATGCCCCATCCCCGTCCCCATCCCTGTCTCTGTCCCCTTCCCATCCCGTTAGGAGGCCCCCGGGTGCAGCCCCAGGCCCCGGGGGGGGAGTGTGTGTTTATCCCTCCTGTTTATGAGCTGCGAGTGGGGATCCTCGGCGTGACTCACCGCCTGAGGCCACAAGACGACCACAACTGTAAATTTCCAGTTTGCCTCGGAAAAAGGGGGGAGGGCAGTGTAAAGAGGGAGGAAGAGCTGGAAAACGTTAGGAAAAGGCAGCAAAGGCTCTAAAGAGACCAGAGGCAGCTGAGAAAAACAACAAACAGTCTTCGAAGGATATTAACATTTTAATGAGAATTCCTTTAATTTAATCACAATAAGATTCACCAAGAGGAGGAGGAAACAGAAAGCTTCATCTGAGCCCTTAACGAAAAAATCTTCATGCTACGGGCCAGTGCTCCTGCAATTAATTCCCCTTGGTGGAGCGTTTCTATGTGCACCTCCGGAGTCAGAGCTTTCACGCCTTGGCATTCACAGAGCAACCAAAGGGATGGCAGAGATTTATTTGCTTTAATCTTCTGCATCTTCTTCTGATGTTTGTGGCATTGCAGACATTGCTGCGACCGCTTGCTGGGACGTCCCAAGTGGAAACATATGAGGTGGCGGGAGGCTCTGCCCCATGGCCCTCTGCAAAAACACCCTGCGAGCTGCTGGGCATGGGGCTGCAAGTAGCAGGGACACCTCGGGGGGCCGGGGCCCCCAGAAATGGGGGGACAAGGCACCAGCCAGAGACCGTCTGGGAAATCCTGCTGTGTGCAGAAGTGAGTGGGAGCGTGGCCAAGTCAGCCCCATGGCTGGGCGCCTGTGTCTGTGGGAGCAGCATCCACGGAGGCTCTGCTGGGGCCCCGTGCCCCCCATCCCATAAGACCCCCGGGGTGCTTGCAGGGGGATTCGGGGCAAGACTTCCCCAGCGGGCAGGGTGACCCTGCCCAGGGCAGCAGGGTGTCGTATCTGAGCCAAGGAAGCTGCTT
Organism: Aptenodytes forsteri; assembly: GCF_000699145.1. Classification (NCBI taxonomy): domain Eukaryota; kingdom Metazoa; phylum Chordata; class Aves; order Sphenisciformes; family Spheniscidae; genus Aptenodytes; species Aptenodytes forsteri. The sequence continues at coordinate 718,695 of NW_008795919.1, forward strand.
GGTAAGTGCTTCCCTTGCCCTGCCTCAGCAAATAAAATAAACTCATTTGGGTTTTACGTGGAAGCAGTGTTTTACTGCCTCTGAGATCAGCCATGGTGCAAGGGAGCCGAAGTCAGACAATACAAATGACACGTCCTAAACGGCATTTTTAAAAGCTCAAGGCAAGCTTGTAAAGATTTTATTTGTATACGAGGCTGTAAGGAATAAAGGAATTGGCATTGCCGCCTCTGCCACCCTCCAAGAGCCCTGTCTGCTTTCCTGAAGTAAACACACCAGGCAGCAGTGGCCATGACGCCAGGCCCTCGGCGCCCAGGCGGCCGTGGCATGGGGCTCAGTCCAAGGCTGCGCTCGGGGCGCAGGCAGAGGCGGCTCCGAGAGGATCGCACCCCCCCCGGGCTCAGGGAGAGGAGTTGGGGGTACCTCTCCCCATCATCCCAGCACAGCCTGGCTCCACTCGCAGCCACAGCGCTGCCGAAGGGCAAAGATGCTGCCGACACTGCTGGTGACAAGGTGCCCCGTTTTCAGGCTTACTGCTTTGGGAAGTATTATAGCAAAAAACATATCTTGCATTTAACCATTTTCCTTGGGAAAAAAGCAGGGCGCAGAGATGCTGAGTGCCCAGGGAGAGCTGTCCTGAAGTGCTCAGCCGGGACCCTGCCAGCCGGGGCAGCTGAGCAGTGCCCTGCTCTGAGCCGGGCTGCCACTGCCATGCCCACGCCTGGCTCCCTGCAGGGCTCCTGCCCCCCCCCGGCCTCCCCGGCACAAAATCCACCGCTGTCCTTTCCCAGACGCACTTCCCGGGCTGCGCAGGGTGATTTCACCACGCTAATCCCGGGCAACTGCTGAACCATTGTCTGCCCAGCGCTGAGCTAGGATATTATGGCTGGGAAAACTTCCTTCCGAACTGCAAGCTGTGTGAACAGAACTTCTTTAAAATAGATGCTTTAACAAACAGACAGGGCCAGCTCCATTTCCATCAGCATCTCCCCTCCTCAAACATCAACATTTATGTTTCGGTAACAGGAGACCACCTTTAGAGCAACCACAGCCAGGGCCACACTGATCATCAGGGCTCTTGCCTGCATTAACTGGCAAAGGGCAGGAAAGAGGAAGCTGCTGAACGGCCAATTTGTGCAGCGACAGAATCCCAGACATCCCAGTGTGGGTGCCGCCAGCTGGCAGCCCCACTGGCACCCACTTCCCGGGCCTCGGCTCTGTGGGGTGCCCGAGCAGCGAGGGGCACCATGAGCACCACGGGAAGGGGCTGGTGTTTCTGGGTGCATTACCTGGGATGGAAAGGAGTATTGCTGTTCAGAAAGTCTGTGAACCACAATGCATCCCGAGGACGGACTTTGAAGCCCACATTGTTTTCATTTGGATGTTATTCTTAAAAAAGTCACTTGCATGTTTTCTGGTAAAACAGTTTGCTGAAATGTTTCCTCTTCTCCTCCAGCTCAGACCAGAAACCGACGGGAGCACACACGGGGCCTGACCGTGCGCATGTGGGCAAGGGGCGAGATGGGATGGAAGCACAGTTGGCTCAGCAAAGACCTCTGCAAGTGACTGGGGCGGAGGTGGGAGAGGGCCAGCAGCCGCCCGAGCACCAAGGCGCTGTCAGGGCTGGGTGACCCTGGGGTGCCCAACCTTCCAGCTCCCACAGCTGGGGCTGGAGCTCGCAAAGGACAGGGCCTGTCTGGGACACCGAAATACGGCTGGGTTTCCAGCACTGTGCAGCCTTGCTGCAGGCAGTGCAGGGGCAGAGGGAAGAAGTTTTGTGGAAGAAGGAGAAGCCCAAGAGGCCAGCTCAGCCCGCAGCTGCTCCCACCGCTTGGAGTACCGTCGGGGATGGGCCACCTGCCTGGGCAGCACAGCACTGTGCGGCTGGTACGGCTGCTCCCGCAGGGCAGGGCGAAGCTCAGCTCGTCCGTGTTTGCAGCGGCTGTTGTGGCCAAAGGCAGCACCAGGAGCTCATGTCAAAGCCCAGGGCAGCTGGGTCTCTGCAGCAGCCAGCCCGCACGGGGAACACCGGATTTGTAACACACAGTGAAGCTGCTGTAGTGCTGCAGAGAAATCATGTTGTATCTAGAGGTATCTGATAAAGCTAAACAGTTGGGCTTGTGCAAAAAAGAAGCATGGTGTTGTGATAGGCAGGAAACTGGGGGTGCTGCTGCTGCCTCTCCAAGCCAGTTCTTGAGAAGAAAGGGTGGCCTGTGCTTTGGAAACTACTTTCACCGACTGGTAAACCCAGAGGATCCCTGCTTCTCAACTGGAAACTACCCCTCCAACAGAGCAGATTAATTATGTCCCACAGACACTGTGAGAAGCAGCGAGGAGGCCAGCTGGAAGCAGCACTGAGTCCTCTCGCACCAAGGGCCAAGTTCCACTTCACATGACATCAGTGGGTGCTTTGACTGTGATGCCAATGTAGTCAGGGTCTGTCCCTGGTGCAGGCAGCTGCTTTCATGGAGAGGAGAAAATCCAGGCCTCTGGATGGTGCTCCCAGCATAAACAGTCCCCTCCCTGCTCTGCATTTGCAAGGGGATTTGAAGTGCATCACCCTGCGCTGCAGTTCAGGCAGGCTCTGCCCTTGGCACACACACGGTGTCCCCGAGCTGCTCACTGGGACAGCTGTGCTGCCTTTGCAGCCCCACCGCCCAGAGAGCCCCAGCGAGGAGGAGCCGCTTTGGGACAGGGCGTCCTCCCACCTCTCCTGCGTGCTGGCTGGGGGCGGCAGCTCCGAGGGGCTGGGGAAGGTGGCAGGGGCTGCCCAGGGCAGGTGGTGGGCAACTGAGTGTGCAGAGTCCCTTTGCCCTTGGGAGAGGGTGAGCATGGCCACGCGAGATGCTTTCAGCCCTGTGGTCTGGGGACGGGGACTGGCAGAGAGCTGGGGACGGGACCTCTCCTCCACCTGGACTAAGGACAGGACAAAAACCTCACTGAGGCAGACCATTTCATTACAGTAAACAGCTCTTCAGTGGGCACCTCCTGCCAGTGCCGGAGCTTTTCTGGGTGATGCTCCGTGCGTGCAGACCCTGTGACGCACAGCAGCCCGGGATGGACGCGTGCAGCTCACTCCTTCCCATGCTGAGCCGGGCAGCGCCGTCCCTGTGGATGTGGTGAAGAAGATGGGAAGTGGCATGGCAGCAGAGGGAGGAAAGACCCAGTGCCAGTCCTGGGGGACACCACAGTCCTCCTCAGCTGCAGCTGTGTCAGGGACGGTCCCTGCTCAGCCTTGGCATTTCAGCTTCCTGTGCCAGCCCTTCGAGCCCTGCCGGCCTGATGGGCAGGATGGGGACATTCCTCCTGGGAGCAAGCAAGACAGCACGGATGACAGGCACAGGTCCAACACGGCTTGTCCCAGCCCGTCCCCCTGCAGCTCCTGAGCTCTGGCAGAGCCAGGAAGCTGTGCCACGAGCGGGGGGAGGCCTCGTGCCGTGCACTGCCTCCCCTGCGAGCCGCGCTCAGGTTACACTTGACATAGTGAAGTGGCAGCAAAATGGATTTAATTTATTTACTTTTTAACTGTAATGATGGAAAACAAAACATGTTGCAAAAGTTGTTTGTTTCGTACCAGCTCTGCACAGACCCACTGAGGAAGGAGTGGCTCCTGGCAGCTCCTGCAGTTCGGAGACCAGTGATTACTGAGCCGACATGCTGTGCTAAGGACCAGACGGCTGCTGGAGACACTCTCCCTCCCCAGGGGCTGCGCTGGGCACAGCCAAACCTCAGAGTGGGACATCCCCCCGGCAAGGGTGCCTGCACCGGCAGGGGCTCCCAGGGCCGGCTGGGC
>NW_008795919.1:722781-727464 GCF_000699145.1 Aptenodytes forsteri
GCGCACCCGCCGCCGTGCGGAGGCGTAGGTGCTGCAGAGAGGACCCAGGCTTCAGGGAGCCCGAGCGAGCAATGAAGGCAGAGGGAGCTGTAAGCTACAGGCGTGCTCCTGCACACGGTCCAGCAACACCCTTGGGCCATTTTGCACCGCATCTACTGCAGGCCTCAGCACCCCTCCGGAACTGGCACAGGGCAGGGGCGATGCAAGGGAGCGTGCCTGCCCACGGCTCTCGGGAGAAGGGGCACCCACTAACACAGCCTGCACCTCCTAAGGCAGGACAGGGCATGTGGACAAGGGGGGGAGCCATTGGCAGAGCCCACCCACCCTGCCAGCAGCATGGGGGCAGGTGGTGCGTGGGTGCCCGGTGTGGAGCAGCCCTGCCATGCTGGGGCAGCCGCTCTGGCGAGGGGCTTGAAAGTGGTGTGGGGCTGGGCTGGGTGGCACGGGAGAAGGTGGCTGGTGCATCCTGAAAGCTGGGCCCCGAGATGTGCCCCGAGACACCAGCCACCTTGGTTCAAACTTTCCCATGGCACCATTAGCCCTCAAAATTTACGACGGACCACCGAGCCTGGGCATTGTCAAGTGCCTAACTGAAAACACGATAAAGGCAATATGGCAACATGGCCTGGGAGCCCGATGCTGATGGCCATCTGGGTGACCTGTGGCACCAGAGCCCAAGCACGGTGTGGCTGGTGTGCGGTGGTGGTGCGGGGGCCGGGGTCCCGTTCGCTGGGCGCTGCCCAGCCCCAGGTCCATCCCAGTCAGGCATCTGTGGGCAGGGGAGAGGCTGCGGGGAAACCTCCCATAGACGTGCTGCCTCCTGTGTGGGAGGGTGCTCTTTCCCAGAACTTTGGTTAGGAGATACTCATGAGTTAATTAATCCTTGAGTTTTTAAGCAGAGACATATTTATGAGCCTTGTAAGAGGCTGGGGCCCGGAGAGACATTTCTTTATTCTTCCTCCAGCTCAGCTGAAGGAAACCATAAGGGAAAAGAGCGACTGAGCCACGAAAGCATGGAAGATGGATTTTGGGCTGGTGATGGGGAAACAAAACCCAACTTGCCTGGGTGGGAGCAGTGGCCAAGTGACAGCTCCCTTCCCTCTCCTTTGTCTTCTCGTCCTTTGTCTACAGGGTGCTTGCTAGAGCCTGGCCACTGGATGCCAGGGTACCTCCAGCATTTGAAGTGCATATGTGAAGCACACATGTGGTGTGAGTGCCCACCATGAGCCTCCCCAGCTCCTATGGGCTGGAGGGGGCAGCTGTCATGGTCCCATTGCCACCCTGCTGGCAGCACACAGCACAGACAGTGCCAGGCTGTGCTTTAGGGTGAGGGTTCAGTCCCGTGAGCTCCTGGCACCCAGCAGCTGGAGCCACCCAAAGAACAGCTAGCAAGGACACAGGCAGGGACCGCTCTGCCAGCACCTCCCTCGGCACGGCCCCCCTCCTGCACCCAGTTCTCTCCTCTGCCCTCGCCTGGCTGGGCTGCCCTGAGACGGGCAGGGTCACCTCTGATTTCTTTCCCCCCACACTGCTGCAGGGCATCCTCTGCAGCCCCCGCTCAAACACACCTGCATGCACTTTGCAGCTCTCCAAACTGCACCATAAGTGGACTTGTGGATGAGGAAGGTGTTAAACCAGCTTCTCATTCCCTGTGATTCTCATGTGCAGTCTCCCAGCGTCAGTGTGCAAGCTCTAGCCCCCAGGAGCCTGGCTTCCCCTGCCAAGTGGATCTGATGGGCTTTTCTCTCAAGAGATCTGGGACACCGCTGTAAGCGGGTAGAAATTGCCATTGGTTGCCTGCAGCCAGGGGAGCAGAGGAGTGCAGCGATGCTGATTACATCAGCCAAGACTCCGATGGAAAACCAAGAGTGGAAGAAACATCCACTGTGCTTTCGCTGGGCTTCTCTGCTGCATCACAAGCAGCCGAGAAAGTACGTGATGGGGACAACCAGATGTCTTCCTGGGCAGGGCACATTTTTCCAGGCTAAGAGCTTGGAACTGAGGCTATTTTGCTTTATCCCTTTCCTTGGAGTGATCTGCTTATGACATTCCCTGTCTCTCTGCAATCACCGGTTTATCTATCCACCTCAAATGATGCTTCCTCAGATTTACTGCGCATCTTGGCCAATAGCGGCAGAGAAATGTGGCCGCCACATGTTGGCAGCAATTGAATCCTGGGCACATTTTTTCTCTGCACAGCCTTTAAGCTGTGGGAACCATTTCAAAGGAAACCATTCCCCCTATAACATGCTTGTGATCTGAAGATGTCTATTTAGATGGCAGCCCGGCATTAATTTAGCAATTCACTACAGAGTTTGGCGTGATGTTTAAAGCACTAAAATAAATTGTGGTGAAGTAGTTTCCCTCAAACCAGATTGTGTGGTTTACATTATTTGTCAACCTTAAGTACAACTGGCATGTTTGTATCACTCATGCAAAGCCCCATTGTGCCTCTCTAGAAGGGGGAAGAATCCGCACAGAAACGCATCCAAGTTCCTGCCCCGGCAGTCTCATGTCCCTGGGAGATCTGCCCCGGAGGCACGCAGCCCAACTGGCTGGAAGAGAGCCTGGGCTTTCCTCAGGATGATGGGTGTTAAGTGCAGGCTCATATAGGTTATATTACAAAGGGCCGTTTTAATCAGATGCAGATTTGTACTTTCTGCCTGCAGTGCCTAAAATCCACTGAGCTGCAATGACTTAGACACGCACATACGAGTGCACACACATGCACACCGCCATGTGAATGGGGCTGCATGGGTAACCCGGGCGGCTGCTTGCCCACCGAGGACAGTGCCTGCCACCAGCACCGGGTGACAGCCTGCCCCTGCTGCCCCACTCTCGATGGCCTCTTGCCCTGCCCGGTGTGCCCAGGGGACGGTCGTGGCCAGGAGCTGCAGGGAGGGAAGGGGCAGGTGAGGGGGAGGCTGCCCCAAGCCTCTCAAGAGCCTGCCGGGTGCTTTGGAGCTGCCTTCTGGCAGGGGCTGGCAGCTCCTCTCTCTCTGGGGAGGCTGGTATGACGTCCCAGCCACACAGGCAGCCAAAGGGAGCCGGGACAGGCTGAAGGCTGCCAGTCTCACACAGGGGTTGTCTGGGGAGGTGTTTGCCTCTGGTCAGGCTGAGATGCTGCTCCAGCCTGGCTGGGGCACCAGGCACCGCTGCGGGGTCCCCCTGTCTCGCCGGCCATGCCCGGGCCGTTGCAATGCCACCAGACCTGGCTGTTCCTGCTGCCTTTGGCTATCGGTGTGCCGCGGGGACATGTGCGGGGTCAGGCAGGGACAGCACGTCGGCACTTTCACCCGCGCCGCCGGGAGCAGGTTGGAGGGGCGTGCTGTGGTGCTGCGCCTGCCTCCGGGCAAGCAGGCGGGATCCCGCCTGTGATCTCAGTGCTTTATCCCTTCCTTCCCTTCCCTTAGTCCCTGCAGCCAGAGAAATCCCCGGATGGCTGTCACAGCTCTCCGCACACAAGCCGGCTGGCAGCACCGAGGGTGTTTCATTCCTCCACCTCCCAGCGACTCACTAACGCCAGAAGAGCTGTCCTGCGGGAAGCAGCCAAGGCTTTGCACTTACACAATTGCACTCGCATGTCTCCTCCAGCCCCCGGCAGCTCTTGCAGGCTCTCACAGAGGGTGCTCCCCACCCCACTGAGCTGCCCCTGGGGTGCTGGGACCACAGGGCAGGTCTGCTCTGCAAGGAAGGGGCAACCTTCCCTCCCTCCGCTCAGACGGTCTCACTGCCTGCCCTGGGGATCACTGTCCAGTGATCGAGTTGTCCATTGTCTCCCTCTGCCTGGCCCCCCCCATGCCACCCAGCCCCTCCTCTGCAGGTCTCCAGACCCCATTTGGAGCATGTTCCCCACCATGCTCCCCAGAGCAGTTCAGCAGGCGTGTGCCCTCCATGCTCTCCTCCCACAGTTCACCTCACCGCAGCGTACACTCGGAGAGCAGAAGCTCGTCTGCATTTCTTCTGCAGTATCTCTGAATTGTAAGAGACCCAATTTTCTGGAAATTGAATTCAGACAATAAAAAACTCTGCTGTTCCCAAGAGCCGTCCCTGTGTGCTCTGGCCATGTACATGTTTGTGCTTTCATTGGATGATGGCAGAAACTCCCTTGCTCATATGAAAATTCAAAGGGACAGAACAGAAGCGGGACCAGGCTGCACAGACATCTGGCAGCTCCGGCTGCAGCCTCCAGATGCAGGCGCCCATCCCTTCTCGTACCCTGCATTCTGCAGCCCTGGCAGCCACACAGCCAGCGCCCAGGTAGCCTGTGCAGTGTTTGTTCTTGGCAATACTTTAGATGAGACATTGCCCAGTACAAACACATCGTACTAAGGACAGCACAAAAGCTCCCAGCCATGGCATTAAATAATTGTCACATTTTTCTTCTGTAAGGATTAACGTTCCTGCTAACCTTGCAAACCTTCATTGAACTATTGTTACCCCCCGAAACACAGCACAATCACCAAGGGATTAGGGTGTCTGCGGAGCAGCCTGTCCTCGCTATTGTGCGCTCCCGACGGGGTGAGGAAATCCTGCGACATCAGCCGATAAGTCCCTGTGGCGGGGACGCCAAATTCACTGCAGGGCCAGGCACAAGGCAGCCCCGCGGGAGCCGGCGGCTGAACGCCTGTGGTGGCACCTGGGATTTGTCCCTGCAGCGGGTGGGCGGGTGGGAGCATGGCC
>NW_008795919.1:727478-754826 GCF_000699145.1 Aptenodytes forsteri
GGGGCGGCCCTCCCAGCATGGGCAACCACTGCTGTTGGGGTGCCCAGCCCCGTCCCCTCCTGGCAACGGGTCTCCCCGCTCAGCTCTGCCACTGTCCAGCCACTGCCCACACCAGGCTCCTGGGCCTCCTAAGCCAGGCAAGCACATTCATAAATCTGAATGCTGAGGAAATCCCATAAAAAATTAACAGGAAATACGGAGCCATAAAGGGAAGCTCTTGGCATTTCTTGCCGGCTGTCGGCAATGCCCGCTGCACGTGCTGCGCTCAGGCACCTGGCAGCCGCAGCGGGACCTTGGCCGACTGGATTGGCAGCTGGTTCCCACGGCTCTCCCTTTGGAGCAGGAGGAGACGGGTATGGCAGCAACACAGACTGATGCTCTCAGGAGCACAACTTCGGTTTCTGCAGAGCTGTCTCACAGACATACAGCACAGGTGGAAGCTGTGTTGCAAGGATGCAAGAGAGAAAAAGGATGCTAAAGCAAACAGGATTTATGCACGTAGGTCCCATGAGGGTCTTACAGTGCTTATAAATGACAATACATATTGTCATCCCAACCCCTGTGTTCGGTAGCAAAGGAAAAGAAGTGGGAAGTGTCTCCAGCTCTGGAGCCATTGCACAATAACAGAGAGTGGAAAACAACCTCATCTGTTTGTCCCCAACATCAGCATCCCCACTCCCATGGCACTTTCCCAAGAGAAAGAACCATCCCCTTCAGAGACAAATGGGGAGGATGGAGAGAGAAGAGAGCCCCGAGAGAGTGTGGTGCACAAGGAGCAGAGCCCAGCATCCTTCTGATGCGCGCAGTTTGGACTGCTCAACCAGCAAATACCAAGCGCCTGCTCCAGTCCTTTGCTTAGTGTGGATAAGGACTCTTCTGGACAGACTGAAGTCTCCATCATGGATGGCTGTTAGTTTTTGGGCATTCATTTCTGGCAAAGGGCTTGAGCAGGCTCTTGGAGAGGCGGCTGGGGCTTGTCTCTTGCAGACCTGCACGAAGAGGATCTGCAATGGCAAAAGCAGCATCTGGAGACCCCTGCACCCCAGCAGGAAATGTACTTGCCTGCTCTTTGGCAGGGCACTCAGTATTTGGAAGCCAGCACTTGCTCATTGTTACTGCTGTGCAGTGGGATTTCATGGTAGTTTTTCATCAGCTTTGCACGTGTTTGATTATATGAATAGGGACTGAACCTCCCCACAAGTGACAGCAGCCTGGCTGCCCAGGGTCCACTGGGGTTTTGGAGGAAAGATGCCCGTTCTCATCCAGAAACTCACTGTATTCTCTGTGCACATGGGGAGAATTTGGCTTCTCTTTTCTGGCATCATTGCAAGGAAACAGCTTCTCCCTCTGCCTTGGGGACATGCAGGTGGCCACGCATGGGAAAAGAGCACTCCTAAAACATGCCTTCCACAAGGAAGTTCAGAACAAATGTGATGCCAGCATGAGCATAAAGAGAAGAAGGTCACCCAAAGCCCAAGTGAATTTCCTTTTCATTGGGCTTTGCTGGCAGGTGGGAGCAAGTGTCCTGGGAAACGGTGCAGGTGGCCGTGGCACCAGCTGGGTCTGCACCAGTGACACTGTCCTCAGCACCGTCTCCCAGGTGGTGCACCTTGGGGCACGTGCCGAGGGTTTGGCTGGTGGTTGGCCGTACAGCAAGCGGGAGCTCCCCCTGCTAAATCCGATAGCAGGAGCTTTCCCTGGACACCTCTGCTGTAGGCGATACATGGGCTTTGCATTTTAATCTGTTTTGCTTCATCTGGAGAAGCTTTGAGAAATGAGTCCTGCAGTCAAGCTGGCTCTTCTAGGACTAATCTCATGAGGCTGAAATGAGCCCTCGTGGGCAGAGAAGGACTGGCTGGGGGCACTCAGAGCCTGAGTATTGGCCGCACCCTGTGCTGCTGTGGGACTGCTTCTTGTTGAACTTTTCTCAGTCCATCCCTTACTTTCTATCAGGGTGTCCATTTTCAAAAGCAGGTGGTGATTCTGGTTTCCAGGATCCATCCTGAGACATCTGGAGGGAGGCTGATTTTCAGGAGATAGCAGCAGATGGGCTTAGTGCCTGTTGAAAATTAGGCCCTTTCTATATCGTCCTGAAGTTTCTAGTGGGTTTTGAAAACACAAGCAGCTGCAAAAATCTCCATCTTCCGAAGGCAGAAGGTGGTGATGACTCTGCTTTGCTGGTCTGGCTTCTGCGTGGGGCAGAGCGCAGAGCAGACCAGCGCTTGGCCACGCACGCGCAACTGCTGCAGTGAAATCGGGAAAGTTTCACTGGATTCATTTTTCACCAGAGAAGGTCATGAGGTCCGGGATGGGTGTCCCACACTGGGAGGAGAAGTCAGCTCATGCCAGCACAGCCACCAGCACGGCAGTCTGAGCCGCCGGCGGGCCGGGGAAGGCGGGAGTCCCTGCTTCGCCTTGCTCAGTGTGACCAATGGCTATTGGCTATTCTGGAGCTGGTTTCCATGAGGACTTCTTTTTTTTTTGTAAAAACGTTGAACAATTCTGGATTCATCCCCATGTGGAGCGGGAAAAATTTTGAAATCTTGAACATTTTTGAGGGCTTAAAAACAATTTCCCACCCAGTTATAGCCACCAGTCTCATCAGGATGTGTTTGAAACCACTCCAGCAGGAGCTGAGCAGAGCTGGTCTCAGCTGGATACCGCTCCCGACGAGAAATGCCGTGGTCAGGGGTCATGTTTCTTCAGAAAAAAAGTATCTTCAATAGCTCAGGAAGTTATTAGTGTCTGCTAACAATAAGAGCTTTGGATTGATTCAATAGATGCTCATTTTAATTGTAAAATGCCAGTAATGAGAAATGTGCCATCCAATGACTCATTTTTCCCTTGTAAAAATTATTGGACATTTTTATTAGTTTTACAAATGACAGGACCTCGTATTTCTGAGAACACTTTATACAAGCCTTGCACAAGCCCACTCTCATAAAAGCGTGTCTGTGGTGACATCCAGAGCCACAAGAAGGGGAGCGGTAGAAAGGCCCAAAGTGGTGAGGACAGCCCACAAGTGGAACTGGCAGGACTGAACCCCAAGAGGGTGGGAAGGGGTGGATACAGCGCCGGAGACATGAGCTTCGGCGCTCCTTCCCAGCAGTGCCTTTCTGGAGAGGCACGGGGCAGACAGGGGGATGGGTGCCAGCCAGCACCCGGAGGTCCGCCCGGTGCAGAGCCCCAGCATGGGGCAGCCGTGCTGGTGCTGAGCGGCCGCCCAGGCGGGCGATGCATCGGGCTCAGGGAGGGCAGGAGCCAGCCCCAGCCAGGCAGAGCTGAGCCAAGGTAAGTGCCATCCCCAGCCGCGGCCCCTCTGCGGCCAGCACCAGGCAGAGCAGGACCATGCAACCTCCTCCTCCTCTCCCGACGGAGATGCCGCTTCGCGCCGTTAACCCCAGTGCCCGGCTTTATCCATCTTGGCGTTATCTCTGCCTGCAGACAGCAGGGGCCCGGGCTGCGCTGGGCTGACCATGGAGCACGCCTGCCTTTGGCTTGCCAGAAGCAAGATAAGGGGTTGAGTGTGACCAGGGGGCAGGGGGGCAGGGAAAAGGAGTGCAGGCAGGCAAGGGGCACGGTGACAGCCCGGACCCAGCTTGGCTGCGGCGGCATCGCTGCTGGGCTGCATGGCTGGACGGGGCTGGTGGGGAGCGCCAGCAGGGTGTTCCTCCTTCTCCGGAGAATAGAAGAGCTGCTTTGGCCAGACTGTGCTCTTTTATAAAATCCAAGCAATTTCCCATGAAGAATTAATTTGCACAAGGTGGAAAAAAATCGTTTTTGAGAATTTCTCATTTCAGCATTTAATTTCTCCTCTCTTGTTGACATTATTTGTATTTTTATTTACATCTCCTCATGACAAGTCATCTGTAATTCTGCACAGTGTACCATGAGCTGGCATGATATGACATAATGCAAGAGCTGAGATAGCCTCCTTCTATTTTAGTTTGGAGGATATTTTAAACTTTATGTTATCCAGGAAATTTCTGAAATATTTGTCTTCATTCCAAGCCAGAATGAAAACAATTTTTGAAATGTCGGAAGTTCCCGTGAAACAAGTAGCGAGTGCTTCCAGCTCCACCGCCGCGTGTGACAGGGTGGCCGCGGGGAGGCCCCGGCCCCGCGCAGGAGGGCGGCAGCAGGCAGCGGGCAACGGGCAGCAGGTAGCAGGCAGCATGCCTCTTCCCATGCCTGCCGCAGCCTGGCACGCGTTTGCTTTCCAGCAGCACAACTGCAGTTGTGCATTTAGGGTGGGGGGTTAATGCGAGAGATGGCTGAAGGAAGGGCACGGGGAGAGCGCCTCGCACATCCCTGTGCCAGTGGGAAGCAGCAGGCACAGGGACAGGGTCGGCTCGGACCTGGCACATGCCACAGCCTCCCAGCATCGTCCAGGCAAGGAGCTGGGACAGGGAGCAGGATGTGCTGTGGTGTCAGCCAAGGGCAATGGGGACAGGCAGCTCCGCCATGAGCCCATGCAGCAGGCGCGGACCTGCATCTCCCTCCCTGTCCGGGGCAGCACATGATGCTGGACTTGGAGGGCTGTAGAAGTCAGGTCGTGGCAGCTTCCCCCGGTGCCGTTCTTGGTCGGTGCAGTTCTGGGCCTGTCTGTGGGCTCTCTGCAGGGGCGTCAGTCCACCCCAAGCCCCTGGGGCTGATGCCTTGCAGAGAAGGTTAAGGCTGTGTGAGGCAGAGAAGCGACTCCAGCAACATCCCCGTGCTCCAGGGCAGATGGCTTCCTCGCGCCAGGATGTGCCAGGAGGGACCCGTGGTTGCTTTACAAACCCTCTCTGGTTTGCGGGGCACCAGCCCGGGGAGGGAGAGGCTTGGCCAGCAGCTGCAGGGCTGCAGGCAGGAGGGATCTGCTCTGAGGCATTGGCCCTAACGCTGCATCTGCTGAGACTGAAGCGCCAGAGGACAGGCAGCGCTCTGCGGGGACCGCAGGAAGCCAGGGTCCCCATATCTGTGTGTCCGGGTGGAAAGCGCTGTCAGGTTCCCAAAGTATTTGCCTTTGCCTCTGTGCTGAGACGCTCAGTCTTCAGAGCTTTGTTTTGTGTACTCTGGGAACCGACAATTTGTAAAGACATGCTGCTGGGCTAATCCTCCATCAGCTCCCGGAGCAGAGACCAGCTGGGATCTGGCAGCTCTCTCCCTTCTCCCACTTCAGTCTGCTGAAATAGTCAGTGTCTCTGTAACCAGTAGCTTACAGGTTTTGACTTATACGCAAAGCAGAGCAGCAGCTTTCTGCAGTCGGCAGCCGGGACTGCACAGGCACGTCGTCCTCCCGTGCCAACACGGTGACATGCTGGGCAGGCATGCCGGCTGTGCCAACAAGGTGCTGCGCGCCGCGCCGAATCCTGGGGGTGATGCCAGCCTTGGTGGTGAAATCATCTTGGCTCTCTCCTGGCTTCGGAGCCATTGTTATGCCCTGGAGACGCTCTTAGGGAAGGGAGCTCTTTCCACAGTACGGTTTGCTGTGGCTCCTGTCCATGAGCTAATGCGTCGGGGAAGCAATAAAATTAGACTCTAAAAAATGGTACCTTCCTCTTTGTGCACAGAAAACCTCATGCTCTGCATGGAGCTTTTAACACAGAGCACAGTAGCACCGTGAGTCCTGAAGCGAGTTAAAGATCACTTGTGCCATCTCCTCTGTTGAGCCTCAGCATGCCGGCTCGGTGCGCAGCAGGCTCCATGGCTGTGCTGGACAGGCACTGGGGAGACCATTAGGAACGGGGAGACACCCACACTGCCTCGCTCAAAGGAGGTTTGGGAGAACAGGGAGGACTCGGATCTCTGAGGTGCTGAGATTTCACTGGGGCCAGGAGTCGGTACGTAGATAGGTGCTGGCTGGTGACAAACCCCGGATCTTTCCCATCGGTTAGCAGGTAGTGAACGTGGAGCTGGAACCAGTGTGAACTAATCCTGGGTCTGCCAAGGAGAAAGGCTGGCACACTGACATCCTCAGTGAGCCAGCTGTCAGTGGAGAATAAATACAGCTCTGAGAGCTGCGCTGCACCCCAGGCCGCTGCATGCAATTTGGAGGAGGAAGAACAGCAGGATGCTGCTGTTAACCACTGGCTGCCCAAACAGACACCAGTGTCCCCACAGACTGGCTGGGTCCCTCCAGCCTGACCCCAGCTTGCCTGTGCCCACTTGCTCCTGATCACAGCCAGCGCCGCTGTGGCTTGGTTTGGGGTTAGCCATGACTGGTGTTGCGGGAGGACAGCACAAGTAGTGCCATCGGAGACACTGGTGTGGCATCCCGAAACCTTCAGTGCCTCTTTGCCAAAGTCCCACTCTGATGGGACAGCCCGGGCTGCACTGCCTGTCCCGGGCTGTCCCTTCCGCATGCCGTGTGGAAGCTGGCAGGAGAAACTTGCTGGCAGAGCTGTGTGTGCCGTGCCCATCGCTGGCGTGCCCCCCGTCCTGGGTTTGGGATTGAGGTCCCGGGGCTGTGCCCATGACAACAAGGTGCGGCTGGCACAAGAGCTGCCCCCTCCATCGCCTCTTGGGCTGTATCTGGGAATGGCGGGGGCCTGGGGGCGCACGTAGCCAAGGGACCAGCTCTGCCGCACAAGGGGACCTGCCCCAGGTCATACCAGATGCCAGTGGCCAAGCAGGGACCTGGCATGCCCCAGTTGTCCCCCTGCTCCCAGGTGTGTGCTGTGGGGGCACAGTCACAGGCTGGGGTGGGAAATCTGCTGCTGGCCAGGACCAGCGTGTGGCTGGGGTTTGCCCTTTGCAAAGATGAGCAGCGTCTCTCCGCAATGGGAGGGGGAGGCAGGGTCAAAGGGACAAGGGTCCCTTGCCCATCACCCTCACGGCACAGACCTGCCCCCGCAGCCAAGCGGGGTCCCCTGCGGGCAGAGGGTGCCCTGGGGCACTGCAGGAGCCGGGCGTCCGCCGGGCTCGTCCCTGGAAAACGGGATCATCCTGCAGCCCTCCGTGGCAAGGTACCAGTGCCATTGCTCCATGTGTAAAGGGCCTGTGATTTTTAAGAAAACTCATTTTGAAGCTGACTGGAGACTGTCAGAGCAAATTAATTGCAGTTTCAGCTAGCCACTTGTTTCTGGTTTAACCCTGGGAAAGCAACTGGGCTACAAATGTTTACCTTATGAGGTAAACCATCAATATCCTTGAAACTTTGATTAAAAAAAAATACTGGACTAGAGCATCTTGTGGGTTTCTTTTTTTTTTTTTCCCTGATTCGTTTCACAATATGCCAGAAGCATGGCTTGAGTTAGGGCTTTGGCAGGGGCTTTTATCATGATGGATATAGTGGAGGATAGAAAAGAAATTTGGTTATCAGAGGATGCCAGAACTCAACTTCCTAGCACATACATTTAATAATGCAAAAGTTCTCCTTTAAAGGTCTCCTTAGAGCAAACCCTAGTCATCACAAAATCCATGGAGATAAATTAAATTACATTTTAATAGTGGAGAACTCATTCCTGGGCCGGGCGCAACAGTGAAAGTATGTTCTCTCTTAGACAAAAGTAGCCTCATCTCCCATCAAAATTCTGAATGTTACCATATGAAAAACTTAATTGGAAACGAAACCCCGAGGCTCCTAGGGCAGAGGCACTATGAGAGACTGTCATGGCTGGGGGGGGGGGCTTTTTTAAAAATCAGTCGCCGGGGGAGTATTTTTTTTTAGGGCTTTGGCAGGGGCTTTTATCATGATGGATATAGTGGAGGATAGAAAAGAAATTTGGTTATCAGAGGATGCCAGAACTCAACTTCCTAGCACATACATTTAATAATGCAAAAGTTCTCCTTTAAAGGTCTCCTTAGAGCAAACCCTAGTCATCACAAAATCCATGGAGATAAATTAAATTACATTTTAATAGTGGAGAACTCATTCCTGGGCCGGGCGCAACAGTGAAAGTATGTTCTCTCTTAGACAAAAGTAGCCTCATCTCCCATCAAAATTCTGAATGTTACCATATGAAAAACTTAATTGGAAACGAAACCCCGAGGCTCCTAGGGCAGAGGCACTATGAGAGACTGTCATGGCTGTGGTAGCTCTCTTGCTGACATTGCAGTCACTGGAGCATTATTATTCTTCCCCCTTGTAAATGAAAAGACATCTCCAAGAAATAGCATCTAATGTGTATTTGCTGGAACTGCATCTGGAAGCAGCTGGCCACAGACAGTTTTGTCCAGCATAACCTAAGCTCTTCCTCAGGGAGCAAAGATGAAAAGCAAGGAGAAGCACTGCGCTTCCCACACACGCTTCATGCACTTCAGAGCCCCACAAGGGGCTTCGGTAGCGCCCGCTCTGCCGCCCAGCCTGGCGCTCCGGCGAAGGCCTGGCTGAGGCGTTCTTGCCTTTGCCTCACATCATTGCTTTCTGCTTTGCCATCTTTTAAAGCCGGGCTCAAAACATTCTCTTCTTCATGCTGTCATCTTGAAGATATTCAAAATACGTACAAACGCTTCCCGTGCAGACACAGATATTTAAAATGGACGGTGTGTGCAATAAGTGCCGCAGTACGGGGCGATGCGGGGTGATGCGGGCAGGGCCAGCGGCCTGGGCCAGCTTCACCTTGAGGTCCTGCATGATGAACACTTGCAAAAACTCAGAGAAAGGGGGACAAAAGGCAGAAAGAGAGAGAGAGCCCTGCCTCCTCCATCCCGGAAAACAGGGCCCGGCCCCCGCGCTGCCCGGCCTCCTCCCTGCAGCTCCCTGCAGTGCGCGGGGCTGGGCCTTGCTCCTCTCAATGTCTGTACAATTACCAAAATCCCTCGGCAGAATTAGCTCCTTGCAGAGCACTGCATTCAATTAATTACATAGTTTAAAACACAATATGTAGACATATCCCATCCACACCAGCAAAGCCTTTGGTTCCACTGGAAATCTCTGAAAAGCCGCAGTGCAGCAGAAGGCAGGTTGTACGCACAGCCCTGACTGGTCTCCTTCAGCATAGTCACAGGAGATAGTCTTTAATTGTAATTAAAATAATTAGAGGTGTACTGCAAACGTCTCGGAGAATGCAGCGGAGCAAGCACATTTCTACAGCTTTTGCTGCACAAGGATCCCCTCAGCACATGTTTTCAGCTGATTTATTTATGCTGGTTTCAGTACAGTGATATTCCTGTCTGCCTGCGTGGGCCTGGACCGACCCGTGCGGCTCCCTTCCCAGGGTACGCGTGCCCTCTGTTAGTGAGGACACGGGGACTGGCACTATTCACCCTTCGGTGCCGCTTCGGTACAACCCGGAGCACCAGTGTCAGTGCTGCAGCCCTTTGCGGGTCAGCAGGAACCTCAGGCTCGTGCCTGTAGGGTTCCCAAATCGCCCCAGGGTCCCAAAACCGCCCCAGGGTCCCTCCCGCTAGCAGCCTGCTCTCTGCAAGGGCACAGCTGGGGCAGTAAGGAGCCACTCCTGGGCCCTGTGTCAGTCCCAGAGCCAGTCCAGCTGGCCGTGGCTCTCTGCTCTCGCTGCTGCAGGTTACTGACAGGGGGACTCAGGACTCCAGAGGTCACCAGCCTGCGTCCCCATGCAGCGATGGGAGCCCACAACAATTACAAGCTTCCTGCATGTCCTTCCTCTGGGGTTTTGTCACACATGATGTCTCACATCTGGGGTTCGACCAGTTGGTGGGGATGGTAGTGCTATTTCCATGCCAAGCTGTAGCTTTTTTACCCCCAGCCGTTTCAGGGCTTACAGCTATTGTGTGTTTTTTTTAATGTTGCAAGAATTTATATTGAGAAAAAAGTGCCTTTTTTTTTTCTTTTCTCAATGCCCTGGGAAATGTCATCCAGCAGGAATGTTCCCAAGAGTTGCTCGTGGCCAAGGGGAGGATGGGCTCGAGCAGGGGCCTGCATGCCCAGCTCCCATCCCTGTGCCCAGCCTCCCGGGACCGGCTTTTTGGGCTGTGCCTCCCCGGGGGCCCCATCCCCGGTCCCCAAACTCTGCCCCATGCTCTCAGGGAAGTGGGGCCAGCCCGGCCCCACGGCAGCACCAGCTCCTGCCCCGCTGCTGCTGGGCGCAACAGCAGCGGAGGCAGAAAGGAGGGGGCAGAAGCCTGGAGGGGGACAAGCTGTTCACGGAGTCGCTCCTGCTGCAGAGGCTCTCGGTTTCGTGTCCTCTTGGCTGTGCCAGTGGCCTCTTCCACTTCCAGTTCTGGACAGAGTTACAAGAAATGCTGGAAGTCCCAGCCCTGTGGTGTGTCATCATTTAAACTTGCCTTTAATAGTGTCCCAAAGCAATTTACTTTTCCCGAACATCAAAGCCCCCAGCGCGATACAGGGAGAAGCAGGGCTTCCCCCACGAATCCCAGTGGCTCCTGTGCCCCCCTGCCATGCCCCCCTCACGGGGGCTGGACACCCTCCTTGACTGCGGCCGGCAGCCCGGGCTGGTTGTCCCCTCACATGCTGGCCCATAGAGCAGACCCTGCTTCAGCCTGTGTGAGAAGCGTGATGTGCTTTGGAAACGGATTAGCACTGTGTGGTGGATCGGGGCTTTGGCTGGGTTTGTTGAACAGCTGGACTTCCATCTTGGGGCGAACGATGCATCTCAGGTGGGGTTGTGAGAGCAAGGGGAGGAAGAGCTGAGACATTGCACGCAGGATGAGAAGGCAGATCTTCCCCATGAAAATACAAGTGAGGTTTATATTGATTGCCCCACTGTGAAGGTGCTGGATGCCTTTTTCCAGGCTCAGCATCACATCACAGACCACTTCCACAGGACTCATTATGGGACAGAAAAGGCTGCAGGCAGAAGTGTCCATGTTCGGCAATGGTTTTGCTATGACCGACCTCAGAGGGGTCTGCCTTATGTGTGGGGAAGGGAGGGCAGGGAGGAGCTGAGCTGGTAAGAGCTGAGTTGTCTGAGAAAGGTGCTTGCAAACCCGCCTGCCTGTTGGGCTTTTACACAGTAGGGAACTGATAAACTCAGAGAGAGACAGCGGAGGGCAATGCCTGGGGCCATGCGTGGGGCAATGCGTGGGGTAATGCTTGGGGCAGTGAGCAGGGCAGTGCACAGGGCTGTGTGTGGGGCCATGTGCAGGCAGTGCAGAGGGAGCCCCAGACTACCCAGCTGGGCCGGGGCCGGGGATGGAGCCGTGGCCCCCTTGCCATAACCCTGTCGTCCCCCATGATGATAGCAATGCTGGGGAAGAGCGGCAAAGCACTTGTGCTCCAGCACTGGGGGGACAGCTCCACCTTGCAGATGTGAAGTAAGGTGACCTGCCCAGGGACTGACGCAGGGACCGGGCAGGCGCTGGCTGGTGGGAGCAGGCATGGCTTCGCTGTGGCTGTTGTGTATGGCCTGATGACAACACACCTCAAAAATCCAGCCCCAGGAGCAGGTACCGAGGGGAAAAAAATAATGAGGAGAAAGAAATGGCAAGGAGATGCCAGTCTGCATCTCCTTCTCTTCTGCTAGGATCCAGAGTGGCCCTCCACCCTCCTGCGTGCCAGGGGATGCCGGGGGATGCTGGGGGATGCTGGGGGATGCAGATGGAGCAGCTCCTCAGTGGGACCCCCATGCCCAGGGTGCCCCCACCATGCCACCAGTGCTGCCTTCCTCCCCAGCCTCAGAAATTTTGTAGAGGAAATTTTATAGAAAAAATTGTAGCAGCTCCTCCCTCTACAAACACAGTGCAGTGCTGTCTCTGCCAGAGCTCAGTGCTGGTTTGCCTCAAGGAATCTGTGAGATCCGTCCTGCTGTGATCTGTAACAATATTGGGATTAAATTAGCTTCCCTGAGCTGCAGAGGGGTCAGCATGTGAGGCCCCCTGGTTAATCCAGCCGGCCAAAGAGAACAGAAGCCTCCCTGCATTGGGAAAGGAAAACAACAGGGTCTGTTTGCAATCCGTGGAGCTAATTCAAACAGCATTCCTCAAACAACAGGGGAAAAGGGCCTTCGAAGCAAATGAGAAAGGAGCGTTTCCCAACATGCGCATAACGTCGCTCCTTGGAAAGAGGCAAAATGTCCAGCCTGCACGGGGCACGGTGTCAGAAAGCCCGGCAGGCATGAAAGAGGGATCCTGAAAAGCAGGGCAGCTCACCGGGGCGCATAGGTCCACCACTCGAACTCTGCCTCCCTGCCCCGTGCCTGGCGAGCACAAAGCAAGTTGGTCCTGCCAGACCCCTCTTGATCTGCCCATGGCAGTGCAGGGGGTGCAGGCAGGCACCCGGCAGGCTGCCCACACCACGTCTGGGGTGGGATGGAACATGTAGATCTTGCTCTTCCTTCACCCACAGTGTTTGACGCAGAAGTTCGTTTTCATGACTCTGCAGCTCACGGCTGCTCAGCACCAAACCGGGGTGAGCTCCCCGGGGACACTCCCGGACGGAGACATGCTTCCTGGCACAGGCCACTGCCAGGCTGCCAGTGCCGCCCCCTCCAAGCGAGACCAGTGAGCAGCGCTGCCTGGCCGAAAGCCCAGGCTTGCTTGCTCTGCCCGAGAAGAAGAGGCATGCCTGGGTGATCCTATCAGAAAGTCAGCTCCCCTTCTTCTTGCTCCTACATCTCCCCGTGGAAGGCATGATCCTGCGTGCCCCCGTGCCTGACCCTCCAGCACAGCTTGTGCAGCCTGTGTCAGGAGCTTGATAGTTGTCTTTGCAACCGGAGCAGTTGTTTATGCAATAAGTTAGGCACTTGGGATAACTGTATTACTGGGGACTGAGGACTGCAGGTGTTCAGATATTATTAAAAACAATTGCCCAGGCTATCAATCATTCTGCAGGAGATAAGCCTTCTGAGAAGCAGACCTCTGTGTCAAAGCAGGGTGCAGAGAAGCAGCACACTGCAGGTTGAGGCTAGGAGCGTCAGAGACAACTTCAGAACGTTCTTGCTTTCCTTCTGCTTTCTCGGCGAGCGTCTTTTTTGCTTTTTGCTTATGCTGAGATATTATCAAAGGCTGATGAGGCACCAGGGATGAGTAATGCACCCTCTGTGCCAGCCGAGAACTTGTAGGCGCTGGTACCTGCCTCTGCACACAGGGTTAATGTTGAGGGCGCAGAGCCCTGGGTCTGACAGAAGCTGCGGTGCTCAGTGCCGGAGCTGCTGGGTGCAGACCTGCCGCCTGTGCCCCAGTGTCCCCCCTGCCCTCAGCTGTGCCCAGAAGCTGAGGGACATGGCTCCTGGCAGGAGGCAGCTCGGCCCCATCCTGGAAGTCCCCGTGGTCCCCGGGCAGGGCAGAATTTCCATGGAGGAGAGGCCTTTCGCCTGGCAAAGAGAGGCAGAGAGGGGATGCAGGGCAGAAACTGGAGAGGGAGGAACTCAGACCAAAAAATGGCAGGTTTTTAATGGGGAGGGGAACCATGCACTTGAACAGTGGGCTGAGGGATGTGGGGGAGTCAGCACTTTCTCTGCAGAAATGGGGGAGTGAGGCTGTCCCCTCGGCTTCGTGCAGAGCGGGACACAGAGCCCGGCCGGGGAAAGGCAGGAGCCGAACGGGCAGGGTTGCCCAGGCTGGGTGATACCTGTAGTGCAGGATTAGACCTGCTGCTTGCTTTTCCACCTAATGCAACCAAAACTGGTGAATTCAGGCAGCCTTTTTCTGCTCCAGGAACATCCCGATGCCCATTTCCCTGCACAGCGCATTGCTGAGGGTGAGCTGTGGGCCGTGAATGATGCTCCGCTGGCACCGAGAGCTGGGACTGCCGCTATCGCCTGCCGTGCTGCTGCGCCTGCGTGGCCTGGCTGGAGAAGCCCAGGCTGCCGGGCACCTGCTTGGCAAGGACTTCTGTGGGCGGCAGGGAAAATCTCCCAAGTCAGCAGCTCTGCTTTCAATCTGGAGCTGCTTGGGGATTTTGCCCTGCTAAAATGTGGAATTTCATGTCCTTTCGTACGAGAGAGAAACAGCCTGTTTAGGATTAATTTAGGATCAGCCTCAACAGCCATTAACTAAAGAAAAACAAAACGGTAAATTAGCTGCCTGTCAGAAGGGGAAGAAATGTGGGACTTGATGCTGGATTTATTGTGGAGGGTGTTAAGGCAGGATTTGGTGTGATTTACTGTCCTCTGCAATGATACCTTCTAACACCAGGGAGCTGGCAAGCACGCCTCCTTTGCCTTCGGTCAGATATACTGCTCTGTTCGCTAATTATTGTCGTGTCCGGTAGCCCTGTTCTTGCAGCTGGGTTTGTCAGCATTTCCATTACAGAGCTCTGTCTTTGGGGTTTATTGCTCAGTTATAAACATTTGCTCCAGAATGAAACTTGATCTACAACTGTCAACTGGAGTTACAGTGCTCTGAGAGAGATTAGAAAGAAAAAGGTTTGGCTATTCAATGCAAGCATAAAATACAAGATCTTCGGCTTATGAAATTTTTCACTCTTAAAATCAACTAAGTGATTTTTGTCCCAGAGCAACATTTGATGGTACTTCAGAATTTCCTAGAATAGAAAAAATCTCCAAATATAAATAGAAAAGGTCTTTAATATGAAAACTCGCAACAATGACCACTTCGCATCTGCCCAATATTCAAAACACATTCACTAACACTCCTGTGAGATAGCGATGATCTCAGAAGATATTGTTTACAAGTAGGAAACTAGGGACATTTAACGAGGTGCCAAAGAAAATTCAGGATGAATAAAACTTCCATATACATGTGAATTAACACAAACACAATGCAAAGGAAAAGCTGCATAAAGGGTGAATTTTCCTTCTTGCCTGTTTTGGGTTATTTTGCATCTTTGTGTTCATACCTGCCCCCACACAAGCGCTGTGCAAAGCAGAGATGATTGCAAGTGTGTGAAGAACACAGATCCGTGGGACTCTTCAAACCCCAGCATGTCTGGGGGGCTGCTCCATGCCACGTCCCATACCCCAGCCCTCCTCTTCCTCGGGGCTGCCTGTTCCGTACTGAGTCCCACAAAGAGCTCCAGGGCTCACGCCGGCAACTGCTGGGGCTGCTCAGAGACCGTCTTCAGCGGGTCTTGTGGGCAGCGGGGTGTCAAAGGAGGCCTGCTCTGGCCCCTAGCGAGGGACCGGGGGGGGATTCAGGAGCCACCATACGGCCCTTAACAGCCTTTGGAAGAGCCTATGTTTTCTGGCTTCCAGCTAGAAGCCCTGCAAGCTTAGGGGGGGATCAAGTGAAGATAACGCTGCTCCTTGTTGCTTCAAGACTTTTGCTAAGCACTGCATGGTGAGTTACCCTGCTTGGCTGGGTGTCTCACCCTTCAGCATGTTGTCCTGTGATGTCCCTAGGAGCACTTGGAAGCTAAAACAGAATTTTACTCATCACAGAATTATGGCATCTGCTCGAGTGGATCTTACACCTAAAATAAATACTGAAACGTGTTCAGATGGTTGGAGAAGTTGACCTACAAAATGGGGAAGGTAAAGATGGAGCATTCAGTGCATCTCCTTCTGCAGCTCCCTGATTCCTGCCCATTGCAGGTCACTGGTTTGTGCTTTAAGGAGACTACCTTGTATTATGGCCAAACAACCTTCATGCAGAGAGTTTAGAAGACATTGCCATTGATTTTTGCAGCACCCCTCAGAAAGCACAGCCTGCAAATTACCTTCAGCCAGAGAAAGCCAGAGGCAATTGGACAAGGAAAGCATTAGAGAGGGGCAAGCTTTCTGTCTGAGATTCCCAAGAGAGGGAAGGTGAACATGAAGAAGCAGCAGCCTCCTCCCCAGCTGCAGAGGCCGAGAGCACAGGTGGCTCGGCAAAGCAGGGAGAAGACGTACTACATCCTCATATACTAAGGATGATGGTCTTAAACGGTAAGGAAGGGAGGATGGACAGACATTGCCGTCCCTCTCACCACACCCTTGTGTCCCCCCAAGCCCACCCTTGGGAGGGAGTGGGCCCCGACACTGCAAAGCAGGGCTCTCGGGGGCACCGAAGGGAAGCAACAACCCTCCCCAGGAGACTGCTGGGGTCCGTGGGGCATGGCACGGTGAGGGGCTGACAGGCAGCTTGCCACACAGCCGTGCCCCTGGGACCACCCGCCAGGGCACCAGGGCTCTCGGCAGAGCCCAATGGTCACAGGCACCGCATCAGCCCTGCGAGAGCTGGGGACAAGGGTTGGTCATGCGTGGGGACCGGCTGCTGCTGGCCACATGGCACTGATGGCCGCTTGGGAAGCAGGCAAGCACCGATTCCTGTTTATGGCTTGTACAGAGAGACACTGATACAGGGTCCAGCACGGCTCCATGGCCGCATGCCCTGGGAGTACCAGCTCCCTGCCTGAGCCCCCGGTGCAGGGGGCATGAGAGGGGATGGGGGCCCCCTGCGCCTCCCCGCGGGCTCCCCCGGGGCTGGGACGCTTCTGTCTTCTCCATGGGGGACAGGCAGGTTGGGGCTGCCTGCTGCCGAGCGCAGGCAGGTCGGAATAGCATCGCACAGCAGAAGGCTGGCGAGGGCGAGTTGCCGGATGCTGCCCAGGCCAGATCCTGCTCAGCCCGCCAGGCGCGGTGGATCTCGGGGAAGGTGCCCAAGCCTCGACGTTCCACTGTGCACCTGCACGAAGCAGGGGTCTGTCCCGCGTCCCTCCTGGCCACCCCAGTTAAGGCGGAGAAGGGAAGGGGAGCTGATGACGGCATGGGGAGGAGAGCTCCTGGGCTGCTCAGGTGTGATGAAGGGCAGGTATCCCACTGCAGCCTCACTGCAGTCACACTGTTTTCCTGAGGGTGAGCGTTTCCTCCTGCTGCACAGCCAGAGATCGAAAAATAACCAGGCTTTCGAGCTCTTCGCCTTAGTGCCTTCCCCCCTCCAGAGGATAATAAGCTGCTTTTAATATTTGACATGTTTATTAACAGATGCAGTTGTGACAGCTGATGACTTCATATGCCAGTTACCACTGAAATGTTAGTAATAACTCGGAATTAACTGTCATAAATAAAAAAGACTACAAAGACAGCTAGATGGTGTGTCACTCTGCAGTAATTTACTGAGACCCCGTTGGCTCTGGATGCAACGCTGGAAGGTCCTTTGTGGAGCTCCAGTCCGGGTTTTGCAACAGTCACAATATTTTGGCTGGATATTGTCTTAGGAGGTGGTACTAGTGGGGTGGAATTCCCTCATGCAGGAGTTTGCACTAGATGCCTTTACAAAGCTGGATACTCTGGTAATAATAATAATAATAAAAAGCCCCTACCCGGTGGATGGGGATGGAGTCTACGGCATTGAGACCAGGATTTATTAATGTGCAAATTGCTCTGATATGATCACATACTTTCTGCTTTGCATACGCAGGGAGCAGCGTGGGCTGATGGAGTATGAACTAGCCTGGGCGATCTTTACGAGCTGAAATCCTGCACATCACAGAAGGGTTTGTTTCTCTGCGCAAAACCTGGGAAGCTGTTAGAAACCTGCTTTAAAAAACAAGTGAACAAAATACCCAGACCCAAATGCACCAGACTTCTCCATGAACTCGCCATGAATATATTTTTCATTTTTTTTGACAGAAACGTGCATGTAACTTTCTCTGGAGGAACCGAGGATTTTTGTAGTTGGTCTTGTAGTATTTTAAAACTGAGAAACCAGTAGAGTCTTTTCAGCAGTGATGAGGGAGTGACAAGTCAGAGGTAAGGGATTCAGAATGCATGTTTGTTTAGATGAAGCTTTTGCAATGTGGGCTGCTAATGAGGAACGCAAGCCTTGTCAGCATCCGACTTGCGGGTTTGCCTTGTGCAATGTGGATAATGAGTTCAGACAATGAAAGCTGTGAGAAATCACAGCACGATCTGTTGGGATCCCTGTCTCCCCCACCCCCAAGGTGTGTGGGGCTTTGCAGGGAAGCTGGGCTGCTGCGCACTGTCCCCTGCCACTGTTTTACCTTCCCAGACCCGGGAAGGGAACATGGAGAGCTAGTCGCAATATTGATCAGTTCGCTGGAGCTCGTTGCTGATACTGGACCAGCCCCAGGCTCCTGCCGGCCGCAGCGCAGACACTGAGTGCTGCGCAGCGGGCTGCAGTGCCCTGCCTGCTTTCCCACTGACTTCCAGAGACGGGAGTGTGCCCGAGCTGAGCAATGAGGGGACGAGGCAGTTAAGCAGTTGCTGTCTCAATATTGTCGTGGCTGCGCCTAACTCAGCCTCCTGCAGAGGACGGCACCCATGGGGGCACGGCAGGCACCTGGAGAGTGCGGCGTAAGTATGTACTCCCTGGGTTTTTGGATGGGGGATCAGTGGGGAAATGGTTAACAGTGATCATGGTAATAATTAGATGTCCGTGTTAACACCCCATGCCGATGTGCAGGGGAAGTGCTGCTGGATCTCGGCGCTGGGCTGCCGAGCCTGTGGGTTAGTGAGGGCTCCGGGCTCACTGCAGCACGCTCCCACAGCCAGGCAGGGACGTGGCTCCCCAGCGAGGGCTCGGGTCAAGGTGATGTTTCAGCCTCCGTCCTCCTGGTCCTCTGTGCCAACTGAGCTGGGGTGCTGCGAGATGTGGGTGCGGACGACTGGGGAATGGTTACCCCTGGACTGCTGCGGTTTCTTGTAGGCTCAGGCATGCGCGTTCCCTTGAATGGCCCTGGAGATGGATGAGGGGGTGTTTGGGTGGTGTGGTTTGGGTTTGAAGGGGTGTCTTACAGTAAAAGACATTAAAATAGGGTAATACTGGCAGAAGCAAATGTTGCATGGCACGGCAGGCATGGAGCCTTTACTCTCCTGCACAGGGGTTGGCGGGTACCAGTGCAAAAAATCCTGTTACCTGAAAGTTCGTGAACTTGGGGCAGTGATTACAGTGCTGTTTGTGGTGGCCAGGTTTATGCTGAGATCCCTCAGGGACCCAGCACTTGCAGTGAAACATCTGCCTGGTGTGTTCTCCAGTTTGAATGATTTTGTCTGAAGTCCATCCGTGACCCTGGAGCAGCTGAGCTCCTGACTGCCCGATCACCTCATCCACACTGCGGGGCCAGGGCTGCGGAGGCTGGGTGGGAGGACGGCGGCAGCACCATGGGCCTGGGAACGCCGGCGCTGCAACATGCCTGGAAACCACCCTGGAAAAAAGGCTCATTTCAGCTGGATCAGCTCCCCAGCCCTGGCGCGGCTGCTGCGAGAGCAGCAGCACCACCCTGAGGGACACCGCAGGGAGTGAGCTGGGGGTGCAGGGGCACCCGCTCCGGGGCCTCAGGGGCACAGATGTGATGCCCTGAGCACAGCCAAAATAAGCTGGCCATGCCAGGCGTGTGCAGGCAGCAGCAGAGCAGAGCATAAACCCCATGTTTCCAACACCCAAGCTAGACTTGAGCTTGCAGAGCATGTCTCTGCCTGCACTACAGGGCCATAAGACTGCAGTGAACGCCAGAGCTGGGGGCCAGGTCAGCCTCCCCTGGCCTGTGGGGCTGGCCCTGGAGTGGGAAAGCAAGGACTACGCAGCCGAGAGGCGGGGACCGGCCAGCAGAGACACCTTCCCCGGGGCTGCGCAAGGGCGACCTGTCGTCTCCCCGAGAACAGAAGTGCCCGTCTTTGCCTGAGACCCTGGCAAACACAGAGAGAGCCTTCCAGCCATACCCACCAACAACCTGCCTCTGAGAATGATCCTCTAGGATTGCAGCTTCTCCACACACTCGTGTGCAGCCAGGTGGTGTGGGCCAGCTGCAGTATGTCCTTCGTTGCAAACCACCCCGAGCGATGCCAGGCTCTGCAGAGCTCGGAGCTGGGTCCCTTGTCCTGGTGGTGCAGGTTGCTGTCACCCCTTAAAAAGGCAGAACTCACATGTTCTTGTGCCAGGCTTGCAGCAATGGCTGGTCTGGAGAAAGCTCAGGCTGCCCTGCTCGTTCCCTCCCACCAACTGAATGTCCTGTCCTGCCCGATGCCCAAAGCTGCGGCTGCTGGTTATTTTTCCCACTTGTGTTTTCTTCTGCTGCTGAAATTGGTGCTGCTCCTGGCTCTGCAGGGCTCAGGTTTCCCAGGCAGTAACATTTCAGTGGGAGAGCCAGTGCACTGGCAATCCCTGCAGGAAGCTCACACTTGGCAGATGCTTCCTTTGTACGTGGCCAAGCAGAAAGCCCCAGGTGCTGTTTAGGGTCTTTGCCCCGGGCTTCGTCTCTGCTTTTGCCTGGAGAAGCTGATTAGCACAGCGGCTTGTGACTCACTGGGCTCCTGTAAGCCCTGGAAATTTGCTTTTAAAAAGCCTGCATTTAGAGTCAGTTGTGGAAGGTTGCTGTTAAGCCCTTGTTTGGACACATTTACACTGAAATAAGAGGGGAACTGGGTATTGAGCTGAACATGTGCATACTCCTGTAGGATGAGAGCCTTAGCAGCCCTGGCTGTGCTTCCCATTTTGCATTAGACCCCCCAGCTCCCCGTACACTCAGTGTCTCCAGGAGTGGGGGCTGTACGCTAACATGGTGTGTACCTGCTCTGCACCTCCCCGGGAATCCGCTGAGCATGTCCCTGCATGGCAATAGGGCCTTTAGGGTTGTTGAGTAGGCCTTTTGATGGAAGAGCGAGGTTTTCAGTGCCCTGGTCTGCGTTGCTCTGAAATGGACTGTTTTGCAATTCCTGGTCTGAAATTTGCTTTGGTTGCTGCTGTTCTAGTGCATTTTGTCCCTGGTTGGCATTTGGTGAATGAGTTATTGAACTGTAGGAGGCTTAAACCTGCCTGAAGTTGTACCTAACAGAAATAGGTTTGCTTTTCCAGTGACTGCTGCTAAATCCCCAGGCAGCTTCCCGGTCTGCGGTGCCGGAGCTGTGCCTGCCAGGACGACTCCAGTGCATTTTCAGATGCTGCTCTGTTTTTGCGGAGAAGGAGCACACACCGAGCCTGCAGCCTGCTTCAGGGCTTTGCTGCTTCCTTCTCCTCCAGACCAGTATGCCGCCGCTCTGCGCTAGCAAGAGGGTAATGGAAATTCCCCCAGTAAAAAATTTCCTGATGTTTTACAATGCTGAAGCACAAGCGCTCCCGGAGAGAGGCCTATGGCACTATTAATCGCAGCATAACTTGGAGCAGCTACTGTGCTGGGCATTGCACAAGGCGGGCGAGGAGCTGGCGCTGAGCAGAGCGCGGGGCTGGAGCCGGCGGGGAGGCTGGGGTGCTGCTGCAGCAGAGACCCAGGGCAACTCCCCACCACCAGGCTGGGGCAGAGGGGTGGCCGCGGGCAGGAGCATCTCCTCGGCGTATTCCCCATTAGTGGGTCACAGCACGGCTCCGCAGATCCGGGGAATGCAGTGCAGAAGCTGGTGGAAGGAGTCAGACCTCAACAATGCTGTGGAGAACTCTGCTGCCAGATTGGTTTTTATTATTTTATTTTTTCAGTGAAGTTTATGGGTTAGGGATTTTGCAGAACTTGGCACTCGGATATAGTATCAAATGAAGACCTTCTGGTTCGGAAATTTGACTTACTGCAGCCTTCTTTTATTGCTTCAAGGATTAAGCAGAACAAAGTGGCTCTGCGTGTGCATGTGCAGAGATGTTTCCTGGCTGGAGGCATGTGAGACACCCTGTGGCAGTCACGATGACCGAGCCATGCGTGCGTGGGACCTTCTTCCGTGGAGGGTTCCACAGTGCTGCTCATGTAACGTTAGCACTGTCTCTGCCTTGCTGACAGGGAAACACCCCTCAGAAAGACAGCGAGAGAGAGAGACTTTCCCAAAGAGAATGAGGGCCCCCAAACCCGCTACCTGCGGCACCGCGCTGCCTTCCTCCTGCTGCGGGGCTGGCAGAGCAGACAGGGAGCTCCGGCCATGGAGGGGTCACCCAGCGCAGGCAGGACGGTGCAGGCAGAGCAGAGACATCGGGTTTGGGGAGCACCAGCACTGCGGGCACATCTCTGTGTGCCTGTAAAATAGGAATAATAGTGCCACAGGGCTGAACGAGCTGCCTGGGGCGCCCGGGCAGATGGGGTGTTTGGTATTGCTGGTCCTGCAGCACCCCAGCTTGCAGTGCCTGTGCAGCCCTCACCCACTGCCTCTGCCTCCTCCCCAGAGGGTTTTTGTGCCGGGGCAGCCGTGCAGCTGGCGCGGGGCAGGCAGCCGGCACTGAGCCGCTCTTCGGTGCTCACCTCTTTGCCCCTCTCCCTTGCTGCTGGCCGGCCGAGGCCGGCTCTGGTGATAGTCTCTGACCGCGCCTGGATGAGGCTCCCGCTCTGCATGCTTGCTGGCACTCGCCTCTCCGCGGCTGGTTCCTGACACCCGCGTCTCCTGGCAGGTGCTGGGGGAGCGAGGGAAGATGTGCGCTTCGGAGCCTGCTGGCTCTGCTCCCTCGCCGGGCTGGGGAGCTGCACAGCCACACCTGGGACTGCAAGCTTTAGATGTCTTGGGCAAACTTTGCCTGATGGAGACTTTTGCCAAGGGAGGGCAAGGCATGCAGCGAGATAAACACGTGTGTGGGCTTCTGCTTGTTTGAAAGATGCCTCTTCTCCTGGTGGCTATGTCCCACCTCTTGAGGTTCAGCCGTGCTGCAAGAGCAGCTCGGCCGTTCCCGGGGCAGGGCCAGACTGGGGAGGGTGCGGGGTGCTCATGATGGCAGCAGTGCCTCCTGATGCAGGGTGCAGGGTGCTGTGCCAGCATCGCCCCATTCTACTACTGCTTGACACTGGCCCCGGGGACTTTGGCAGGCACTGGGGAGCTGTGCGACCCTCAGATGGGACAGCTGGTCCCGGTGCTGGTCTGCAGGAGCACGTCTCCTCCCGCCCCTGCGTAGTCTCCTTTATCTCCCCTCCGGTACCCACTGGGATTTGTCTCCCTGCAGCCCTGCTGTGGCTGGCTCAGACGTCAGGCAGCAGCTCATCGTGCCAGGAGCGAGGACTGCCACATGCCCCATGGACCCCATCCTTGCACGTGGCCCTGCTCTCCTTAGCAGCCCGCTCTCATTTCCTCTTCCTCCTCCCGCTCCCCTCCCAGCGCCTCTGATATCTGGGTGCCATTATTGTTATTTGACAGGCTTGTTGAAAGTTTACACAAAGGCAGGTTGGGGAACCTGCCAGCAGCGTGGAGCTGGCTGCTGCCATAAACAACCTCCCCAGAGCTGGACTCTGCCTGCCCTGGGGCTGGGGAGGGCTCGGGGCGATTTGTCCCGGGTGCCGTCACCCGTGCCCGAACCTGCCAGGCATGGGGCTGGGAGTCTGCTGAGACCAAACAAAACCAGGTGAACCCCTGCAAAACCACGGCTCTTCCTGCAGCCAAAGGCATCTCTGGAACCTGGTCTCCTTGCATATTTGCACCCCCTAAACAGACTACCAAGATGAAATTCAAATTCTCTATCCAGCTCCAGGACCTGGAAACCCGAATTCCCCTGCACTCATAGCTGATGTCCAGCTGGCTGTTGGCAGCCGACCTGGCAGTTCCCGGGGGTTCATTATTGCTGCTGCTGTAACAGGACTTTGTCCTGCCTCCAGCCCTCGCACAAGCATCTGCTCCTTCTCTCCCAGACAGTAAACCTTTGGAGAGCCCGTTTACATTATGGATAGCCTGATACATTCAGCAAGAGGCTATATATCAGCAATTTGGTTATTGTGGATTAGGTCTCAAATATCCCAGGGATATAATGTTGGTCTTTCTCACCTTGTGTGTAGGAGGACTAATGGTAAATTATCTGGATGGTTTACATTTTCTGGTTTGTATTGGAGCTCCCAAGGACCAATTTATCCTGATTGAATTGCAAACAAGGCTTACTGTCATCTCAGATGCAGGGGCCAGGTCTCTCCATAAATGAATTCAGAGCAATTCAGGTTACCCCAAATTCTTCCTGTTGATGGGATAATGGCATAAATCCTGCTAATGTTTAGACTGGAAATTGTTTGCAGCAACCTGAGCTTGACTGATGGCTGCAATAGTAGAAAGAATCAGAATTTGTGTCCTGAGGTGAGGGTGGGAAGAGCTGGAAGCCCAGCCCTCCTGCTGCAGCCTCTGCCGGTGGGCACGCCGCAGACACTGTGTGCTTGCCCGGAGGTTTTGAAACATGGGGATGGTGCTAGTGACCCGCCTTGGCACTGGCTTTTCAGCATCCAGGATGCCAGTAGCTTTTCTGTGCTGAGTGGGCAGCTGTGGCCGGAGGCCCAGGCTCTCTTTGGGCTAGAAAGCAAGGAAACAAGGAGGAAAAAGTGCGTGCTTGTCTGGTTTGTGCTTGTGGCCTCAAGGTTTCCCATGGCACTTCCCTGCCCTTGCACTGAACAAGCCCTAAGAGATGGGATATGTGGCGGCGGCATAAGCTTCACGCTGGCTCTTGGCACGCTGGGGCTGTATTTGCTCCCTAAGAATATCCCTGCTGCTGTCCCTGCACCAAGGGGACTTTGCCTAAACTGTGAGTGTTGTGTAAACACTGCAGGACACGGAGCGGGTTCAGCGTGTACTTCCTGCGAACGCGCTTCACCTGCAAACCCACCGTGATTAAAAACAAGGGGCAGCCAGACCGGGGTGGTGGCACTGTGCTCCCTCCAGCACAGCTGGCGCTCAGCACTAATTTGGGGAGAGTTTGGACCATGCTGTACTGACGCTGCCCTGCTCACACCAGCCACCGTCCCAGGGTCCTCTGGCTGTGCCATGCTGTGCCGTGACATGCCGTCTGTCTGGAGGGTCCCTCCTCGCCCGACTGCCCGTGCTGCCTCACCCCCGTGCAGGGGAGCCCCACGCCGTGCCCAGGTCCCTGCACATGAGCACGGTGTGGAGGGAGGCTGCGGGGCTGGGGTGGGATCCCCTCTCTGCACAGCTCTCCGCTCTGGTAAACACTCCCAACAGCCCAGCTTAAGCACTTGACAGTGTTTATAAAGCAGCTTGCAGCAAACAGACTTGGAAGTGCAGAACAAGTTGGTGTTTACACAAGCGACTAATTATTTATTTGAAAATCCTGTGGATGAGCTGTGGGCTGTAACGACAAGCACATGGGGAGCGCTGTGCTCCTGCCCCAGCAGCACTCGGCAGAGTCGCAGCAGGGACATGGTGAAAAGTTCAAAGCCGTTGGGGCAGGAGGACGACGGCAGCAGCGCTCTGCAGTGCCCGATGGCCTCCGGGCCTCACCGGCACATGTGAGCCAAAGCTGCCATGAGGTAACCGCTCCGGTGCACATCTCGGCATTGAGGCACGTGCTGCTACAAGGCCCGGCAGTACCCAGGTCACATCTCCCTGCAGCAGCTGACTCAAGATGCTGCCAGCCCGCTACCGCTGCTGTGGGCAGCCCTCTCTGTTCAGGTATCTTGCTGCTGTAGCTGTAACCACCCTACAGCTGGGCTGGGGCAGGGGACCTGCTCTGGCCGGCAACTCCTCAGCAGGTCCCCCACCCCACGGTGGGCATGGGAGGGGGCCGGCACCCCAGGGCCCGTGTCCATCCCGCAGGCAGCAGGTGGGCTGCAGCCGGGCTTCGTTCCAGCACCATTGCCACTGGCCATTTGGGGCATCGGCGATTGCGCAGTTATTATAAAGAGATTTAAATCATTTTCTGTTTCATTTGACCTCACAGAGTGAATGTTGTCACCTTTATTCCCACACAATGGCAGCCATTGATGGGGCTTTGTCTTGCCAGCTGCAGAGAGAAGAGCGTGGCCCTGCCTGGCAGTGCCAGAGCTCTCAGTGAAGCCCGGAGGTTGCCCGTCCTGCACGCCAGCCGCAGGGCACATGGAAAACTGCCTCCTGGGTCACTTCCTGGGTGAGCAGCACACTGCTCCGCAGCAGCCCTGCCTGCGCTGCCTCTGCCCTGGAGTTGGGCAGCACACCCGGCAGGAGCAAGGTCTCAGACGCTTCAGGGCGAGGACGGGGCACGCGGCAGCTCCCAGGCTGGCTGCGCCCAGAGCCCTGCGTGCTGGGCTGCCATCCGGCAATTTCCCGCTGCACTGGGCTTTATTTGCTCTCCAAGAAGTTCATGCAGAGCATGAAGTTGCCCAGCCTGCCCTCCCGGCATTGCCGTCTCGTGGCCCTGTCCTGCCATGCACATTGGGCAACTCTGCCGCCGCTTGGCGAGGGCAGCGCAGCACTTACAGCCACACTCGCTGCTGAACGCCGGGCTTCCTCGGCTGGCAGGGCCATGCAAGCTCCTGCGCTCAGCCCCGCTCAGCACTGCCTCTGCCCGCGCAGGCAGCGCTGACCCTTCCCTGCCGCTCTGGGGGAATGGGAGCTGGGAGGTTTGGAAATTCCCTCCGAGCAGAAACGATCCCGCCCTGTCCCCAGACAGCCCCATCTCCGGCTTTGGACTGCAGGCTCGCTTTCTGCTCGGCTCGACTACCAGCCCCAGAGGTGCCCACTTGATGGGAAACATCTTGTGCGCTTGGCAGTCCACAGAGGCCATCTGCCACTCGAGGAGGGGCACTGGCACTATTTTAAACAAGTTACAGCTATAACCGTATGCAGCATCAGCAGATGGCAAAGCTGCATTAGGCGTTTCTACATGTGCTAACTGTTATTAAGCAATGCAGTGACTTGTGGATGAGGTTGGAGGGTGATTCGTCCCGCGCCGCTCCAGGTGCCACCGTCTGCCTGCACCCCCTGTGTGCCGCTCCCCTAGCTTGCCCCACGGCTTCCACACTCGCCTGCTGCAGTGCCAAGCCCAGTCATTACGGGAGCGATGTCGACCGTCGAGTTAATCTGTTCTCCTCTTCCTTTGCAGTTCCTGGGAGTGCACTTGGAAACTGCAAGCAGCTAATGCTCACTGCCAGAGCCCCCAGATGGGACTAGAGCCAAGCTCCTACGCTCCTTATGGGGATGAAGGTAGAGCCATGTTACCTGCTACCTAAGCTCGCTGTTGCTGATGTAGTTTGTGGATATGGTCCCGTACCAGGCTTCGTGCACAGACTCTCAGCTCTGATCCAGCCTGAGACGTTTTAGCGGCAGCAGAGAGATCCCCAGCTGTGGAGTGGGCTTCTCCGACCACCCTGCGACGGAGGGGCTGCAGCGCTGGAGAGTTACTATGCAGCTTGGACTGTTTGTGGTGGTGGTTTTTCTAAGCTCAATGGATCTAACAGGCAGCAGCAAAGTGGTGAAGGGCAAGAGGCAAAGACGAAGTATGTATGAAATGCTTTTCTTCTCTACTTCTCGTGATGCTGTACAGTTTGTGCAGATGGTGAATGTCTTTACCAACACAGAGAGCTGGGCAGAGCCTCGGGGTGCCCCGCGAGCCCTCGGAGCTCCCCGAGTCCCACTGCTGTGCAGCGATGTACACTACCCTGTCCCGCTGGACCTGCCACAGCCCCGAGCCTCAGGCAATTGCCCTGGCACCCACAGGCAGCTCTGGGCAGGGACAGGGAGGAGCTGCCCCGCAGGCTGTGGCTTGGGGCAGGGACCGGCCAGTGCTGCTCCCTGGGCCTGCAGCCCTCAGGTGAGCTGGCACCCACGGCAGTGCTCGCGGCCAGAGGAGTTCGCTCTGCAGAGCAGGACGGGGTCAGCCTCCCCACTTCCCGCAGCGCCTTGGCTGCCATGGCCCCTGCCTGCCTTCGCCCCTGTAGGCAGGGGTGCACGTCCCGCCCTGCGCCCCACCGAGGCGGGCAGCCTCTGATTCCCCCACCATCGT
>NW_008795919.1:755100-766966 GCF_000699145.1 Aptenodytes forsteri
ATTGTAGCCGGGGGTGCACGTCCCGCCCTGTCCCCCACCGAGGCGGGCAGCCTCTGAGTCCCCCACCATCGTCAGGTGCCTTCCCGGGAGAAGTGAGCAGTAGAGGGCAGGGAAGAGAGCGTGTGAGCACGTGCATCACTCCCCATCCGCCTCCCCGGCGCTGCTCTGCTGGCAGGCTCCTGCCCTGCACCGTCCTTTCCCCCATGGCCACCCCGTCCTGCCTGGAGCCCCCCCGGCAGGCTCTGCCCCGCGCAGCAGCCACGCATGAGTGCGTCGGGCCGTGGGGTGGCTGGGCCGTGGTGGGACCCGAGGTGCACGGGGAATATGGATTTTAATTACCCCTCCAGCCCAGACAGTCCTTGGCCGGTCCCAGCCGGGGGCTGCTGCAGCAGCCTGAATTTGGCACAAGACAGCCACATGGGTTTGCCCTCATTTATGTAAACCAGTTTTAGAACTGTTTTACATTAAAACTGTTTTAAATTAAATTATATAAAAATGATTTTATATTAAAACTGGGTCTGCTGAGCCCTGTGAGAACAAGGAAAACTTGATGTCATGGCTAATGCTATAAAGCGCAATTTCCAGCGAGGGCCCGGTTTATACCTTTGCCATAGAGGCAGACCTTGGCACCATGGCCCAGCGCTGCGGGAGGGATGGGGCCGGATCCCCTGGGGGTCCCTGCATACGGGGGGCCAGGGCCCAAAATGCCAAGGGGAGGTCCCAGTCCAGACCCAGCAAACCCTTCTGGCAGCCGGGCGCTGAGGGTCCGTGGGGCTGGGGACCCCCATGTGCTTTCTGTTTCATTTTCCGATGCTGCGGCAGCCTCCGCGCCCGCGGACCCAGCGATGGGGCTGGGACAGGCAGCAGGGGAGCTGCCGGGGTCTCGGGTCACTGCCGGGGGAGAGGAAAGTTTTCTTACCTCTCGGTCTGGCATGTGAACACTGTGGTGCTCCGCGCTTGCTTTTGAAGTGTAGTAAACACAGTATTTAAAAGAATACATTTTTAAATACACAGCTTTTCTATAAACAAGGACACTGCTTGCATAATAAACTAATAAAAATAACCTGCATTCTAGCCTGCAAAGAATGCTATTGGTTTCAAAACAAGCAGCATTTTATATGATAATTAAAAGCAGAAAACTCTCAAGACATGGGATTGAGTATTTTTCTTGGACTGAACTTAGGAGCTGAGAACACATCTCTATTTTGGGGGCAGTAAAATCTCCTGCACTGTCAGATATAGTTAACATAAGCGGGGTCAGAGCGAGATCTAGCTTGGGACACAGCCTGGCCTGAAGCACAGCACAGAATTAGTCAGGCGGTTTCACTCCAGCACCGCGTGGCTCTGGTCCCCTCTCATCCTGCAGTGTGCCCGTAGCTCGGCAGGGCGGCACAGTCAGCTCCCAGGGAGGACGTGGCAGGGAGGCACTGGCCCACCCGGGCACGTGTCCCTCGTGGGCACCTGCCCAGCGTGGGCAGCAGGGCTGATGGACAGGGCTGGGAGGCAGGGGGCTGGTGGGGAGACAGCACTGGGACTCTGTGAAGCGTTGGTGGCTACTTCTGGGTCCTGCTCCTCACTGCTGCTGCTGTCACGACCCTTGCGCCTGTGCTCAGTGCGGTGCTAGTGCCCGTGGGCATTGGGCACAGGGCCGTGACGCCCGGCCAGAGTGGTGCCGGGAGCCACAGCGAGCGTGTCCGTGCAGCAGGACCCCAGCCCTCGGGCTGCCCTGGTCCCTGCCCTTCCTGCTGGTGGTGCCGGTGTTTTGGGGCTGAAGCCGGTACGTGCAGAGGCCGGCCGTGCAGGCAGGCACTAACCGCTGCCTCTCTCTTGCTCTTCCAGTTAGCACTGAGCTGAGTCAGGGCTGTGCCAGAGGCTGTGACCTGTGCTCCGAGTTCAACGGGTGCCTGAGATGTTCCCCCAAACTCTTCATCCTTCTGGAGAGGAATGATATCCGGCAAATTGGGATTTGCCTACCATCTTGTCCACTGGGATACTTCGGCCTTCGCAATACAGACATGAACAAGTGCATCAGTGAGTACGGGGCTGGGAGGGAAAGGGCGAAATGCAGGGGGGTAGTGGTGCTTTGCAGTGCTTTGCAGGGGATCGTGCCGCCTCCAGTCAGGGGAGAGGAGATGCTGTGGCTCTACTGAAGGGGAGAAGGAGGTGCTGAGCAGGGCAGCGATCTACCCAAGGAATAACCCCATAATTCATGCTGATGTTGGCTAACGCACCTTGGGTGCCCAGGCGCTTCCCTGCCACGGCACTGTGCAGCCAGTGCAGCGTGCAGCCAGGCTCCTTCCCTTTGACCAGCCGCTAGATACTGCCCAAACAGTGCCCTCAGAAGGTGGGTAAGCATCCACTGCCCCCACATCAGCCCTTCCATGCAGGTTTTGACTTGAGGTTTGGCCTTCCTGGTCTTTGAGAGCCTCTGTGGGTCTCTCCGTGCTGTGGGCAGGTGGTGGCAATGGACCAGTGTTCCATTAGAGCAGAGGGCCACCGGCGAAGCCTTCAGGGCTGGGTTACCCCGTCGCAGCATGCTTAGCACCGCCCAGGTACGCTGTGGACATGGCATCCTGCAGGACAGTTGGGAAGCTCTGTTACTTGGGCTGCCAGACTGGCACCCTCTTTCTTTGGGAGGAAGGAGGAGGAGGGAGATCCTTTCAGCTTTTAAGGTACTGCTCGCACAAGTACCTTTTTTTCTCTCCTCTGCCCACTCACCATAGCCAAGCAGCTCTCCGAATGAGATCCTTGGCCTGGAGCTGCCTCTTTCAGCCAGAGACTGAAAAATGCGATCACTTCCCTGGCAGTTTCATGCAAACTGCCC
The DNA here is from genome assembly GCF_000699145.1 of Aptenodytes forsteri. Taxonomy (NCBI): domain Eukaryota; kingdom Metazoa; phylum Chordata; class Aves; order Sphenisciformes; family Spheniscidae; genus Aptenodytes; species Aptenodytes forsteri. Next base: position 757,925 of record NW_008795919.1, read on the forward strand.
ACATGGCCAGATTTCCATCTAACTCCGTTTCTTTGCAGCCCGTACTGTAGCTGCAGCTGGAGCAGTTGATACGGGACTTTATTCTTTGCACTGTCCCACTTTGGCTGACTGATGCTTAAGCTGAACACCAGCCCAAACCTCTTCTACCCTGCCTGGTTTCGATCTGACAGCAGCTGCTGCTGGCTGTGAGAGCTGCAGCACAGTGGCTCTGTCCCGTACCAGGGAACGGTGCAAAGAAAACTGACTTCTGAGTAGCCCAACCAGGCCTGGCAGGACGTTCAGAGGCTTGCTCTGGCTGTTGGCAGACCCCGTGGAGTCAGGAGTGAACTCCAGTTAGCAGTCAACAGCTTCCTGAGTCTTTTGCTCACATCAGACTACATGACGGCTTTGTGGTTTTTTTCCCCAGAATGCAAAATTGAGAACTGTGAGTCCTGTTTCAGTCGAAACTTTTGCACAAAATGTAAGGAAGGTTTGTATTTGCACAAAGGAAGATGTTACGTCACATGCCCCGAAGGCTACTCTGCTGCCAACGGCACCATGGAGTGCAGCAGTCCTGGTAAGTGATGCTCAGGCACCTTTCACTGAGCTTTTTGTGCGTCTTGTCGGGCCCAGTCGCATGTATTGCTACAGTTTGGTTTAGATGATAAAACGAACCCCTCAGAGACGATGGCTCATCGTACCCATGTTGAGTGGGTGACGGTACAGGCCAGACCCAGCCCTTCAGCGGGCAGAGCCCTCTGGAAACCAGCCTAGACGGGGAGCAGCACCCCAGCGTTGCAGCCGCATGTTTGTGAAGCGTGACTCAGAGTTTGTGCAGTACAGCAAGGAAGGGGGTGCCTTGAAAACTTAGGAAGCTGCTGGGGAAACACACATACCCTTCAAGCCTACAGTGGGGGAGAGGTGCGATGGTGTGCAAGGACTCCGGGAAGTCCTGAGGCAGCAACGGAGAAACGAGAGTTACTGCTGGCCTCTCTTGTTATCTGGCAGCACAATGTGAAATGAGTGAGTGGGGGCCCTGGGGGCCCTGCTCCAAGAAGAGGAAGCTCTGTGGCTTCAAGAAGGGCAACGAAGACCGAACACGGCGGATTCTGCAGGCTCCCTCCGGAGACGTGTCTCTGTGTCCTGCCACCACGGAGGTACGGAGATGCACTGTGCAGAAGAACCAGTGCCCTGAAGGTGAGCAGACGTGGAATATCTCACCATCCCTCCCCAGCATCCTTTATTTGTCAGGCACAAGTATCCAGCCAATTGTCCAGTATCATAAATGTGCTGCGCATCTCACTACCCCTCTACGGTACAGGGAACACAACATGACAGCAGCTAGAAAGACCCCTGGGTGGAACTGGCACAGACCCCCGGATGGGTGATGCTCAGCACGGCTTGCCATGTGTCCCACGGGCTTTCAGCTGTTTTAGCTTCTTCCCTGGCCAGAGAGCAGCAAGGCAGCTGAGCAGCCCAAGGTGCACGCCTGTGCGCTGCGGTGAGGGGAGGGGAGTCGTCTTCTCCTCTACCAGAATGCTTAGGTCTGTGTTTTTCCCAGGAATTAGTGTCTTCAGGTTTGGTCATCCTCTTACGGGATGGACAAGGATTGCAGCTGGGTTGAGTGTTTTGAGGGAAATCGGTTCTGAGCAGTGACTAACGCCACAGGGATTAAACAGCCGGGCAGGGGGAGGCAGACACGGCTGATCTGTTCCTCTGATGCACACAGCAGCGTGCGTTAGCTAAGGGGCTTGGTATGCAGCCGCAGAGAAATGCAAGTGTTAACACTTCTGCTGGAGACCGACAATTACAAAGCTAAATCCTGATTTGATCCTTCTTCCCTGTTTATATTTAGGCAACAGCTCGCAATGCAAAGCACAGCCTGGCAGATAGGGCGGCTCTCGGGCACCTCTGTGTGTGCGGAGGGGCGCAGGCCCTTTGGGCCACCCCCGGCAGCAGCGGGCCGCGGGCCAGCTCGCTCTGCCAGAGAGACTCACGGTGCCCCTTTGCTTTACTGCAGGGAAAAGGAAGAAAAAGGAAGAGCAAGGAAAGCAAGATAATGCGAATGGGAACAGAAATCGGAAAGACACCAAAGACGCTAAGTCTGGCACCAAGAAGAGGAAGAGCAAACAGAGAGGGGCTGCGGTCCCCGCGACGTCTGCTAGCCCTGCCCAGTAGCTGCCCCTTTACGTCACCTGATGGCAAGACTTCATTGCTGCTATGTATATGAAAGCTTTATTGAACAACAGCACTGCTACACAACACGTACACATGTCCAGAAAGACAGACATATACTCCCAGACTGACCCACAGACCCGACAGAAACCACATACACAGTACTTAAGGAGGCTGCACACAGACACACACACCACCCAGGACTGCGGAAGGATGCTGCCCAGAAGAGGAGTGGGAGCACATATGGAGGGAAGCCCACCTCCCCAGGGCTCCGTGGGGGATGCTGCGGGGAGGAGAGGTGGAGTATGAGTCAGCAAAGGACCCAGACGCGAGACTTCATGACCAAAGGCCTCAACTTGAGACCGGCCGCGTGGCCCCAGCGCAGCACGGCTGCAGCCAGAGGGATGAGACTGGACCCGCACGGCCGCTCTCCCCGACCTGGGACCCGGACTCACACAAAGCCAGTGGCCTCCTTCTCTTACCCCCACCCTTTATTTTGTGTTTTAAGCTGTATGACTTTATCATTGAGAATACATGTTAAACGTTTGTGGTAAGAGGTCAGTGGTATCTGCCCTGAATCTGCTTCAAAGAGTTATTTCAAATTAAAAAACAAAAAACAAAATGACAACCAGCTTCCTGAGTGTGTGGTTCATGCCTTGGCCCCTATGGAGGCTGGTGTCCCACAGGACAGAGACTCACTTGTGGAAGGGAAACTCACCAAAGCTTTAAGAAAATCCCAGAAAATGTTGCCAGCTGCATTGCAGCCACAAATCAGCCGTCCTGCGCTCGCAGGACCCCAGCTGTGCTCCGCGGAGCCCCCTGAGGAATTTCCCACTGAAGGATCCAGTTAACATGCAGCAGATTGAGAAAATGAGAGGTTACAGCAAACCACAGGTTGCTGAAACATTGTGACTCCGCCTGTACAGTCACAGCTGCAGGACTCCATCCCAGGCTAGGGACACGCTCGTCCGTCTGCCCGGACACCACCCAGGCGCATAGCAGGAGGGAAGGTAGGCGGGAGGGGGAAGGCACAGTTCGGGCTCTGCAGAAGAGAAGCAAACTTCTAAGTTTGGTAGAAACTACTGGTCTGCATGCCACCAACTGGAATTCCCTGGATTCAGCACAAGCGCTCCTGCTCTGCAAGAGCCGACACCTGGGCAGAGGAACCGGGACGAGGAGCGTGCGGGACAGAGACCTGGTGAGACCCGCGCAGGGCGCACGTGAACGCTGCCTTCTCTGCACAGAGAGCTTTACCCTCGGCAGTGTCACGAGGTGGAATACCGCTCAGTTTCCCTTATATTTTAAAATGTGCTTCCTTGATATAAATATGTGCAGACATTTAATTCCACTAGAGTTCAGCAAAAGCCCTCTGGTCCCGAGGGACAGAGCCAGGGGAGGTGCTGTGGCTCCCAGAGATGTGCCCGGGCTGGATCAGTGACATGCTGCTGGAGCTCCTAGCTCCCCCAGTAAGGTGATGGGCAGGGAAAAGCTCACCCCAAAGCTAAACCTGGCAAATACAGTCTCTGCTGCGCTTGCTTCTGTACCACCTTCTCTGCTCTGCGGTTTCGGAGAGCAGAGCGAGCCAGTGAGTGTGTGGGGACGCCTGCGGGAGAGCCCCCCGCTCCCTCCAACGGGTCGCCTGCCCACGCCTGGCAGTCCTGGTCCTCTCCTGAGAAGAGCCGGCGGTTCGTGGCGCCCGCCGAGGACTCGGCTTCGGTGGAGGACACCTAAACCCTCCCCTCGCCCCGTTCGCTTTGCGGCTGGTTTGGCTCAATGCAGGACGTGGGAGCTGCACAGTTGTTTCAGCTCCAGAGCTGTACCAAGCTCTCCATGACTGCTCTGCTGGCAGCAAAACCTTTCAGCCCATCGTCCACTTTGTGTTTAAGTAAACAAGAAGCCGTTATATCTTTTAAAGGGGATTCCATTTCAGCACAATGATAAACGACCAGCATACCAAGCAGAGAGAGAAAGAGGTTCTTAAAAGTCATCCTTTGAGTTGTTTATGGATCACGTTCAGACGATTCCTGAAAGCCTCCCAGCTGAAAGATCAGATCTCACTTTATTTTCTAGCCTCAGCTAGCCTGTGAGATAAGTATTTTGTTTGTGCCATGGCGTTGCATGTAAGCAGAACCGTTTTTCCCTTCCGCTTCTTAGCAGCAATGATCAGTAACCCTTTCATGAACCTCAGCTTGCTAATTCATAAACGACTCCTTCCTCCCTCCTGCTGCAGTATCTCAATCCAGTTCTCAACAAGGATTAGAGAGAAGCGAGAGTGCATTAGTAAGGTTTTATACACGGAGGCTCTGTTAACTGACTGGATTCCCTACAGTAACTCATGGCAATATTAGCACAACTATTTCAAAACTAAACTGCATATAATAAGTCAACACAACCTATTTTATAGAACTTTCTAGAGTTTTTTAGAAAAACTGACAAACTTCTTTCTGCTGTAGCCTTTTCCCTTCTTTCTTCCTTTTTCACAGCAAAACGGGAAGAAAAAGGGAGAAAGGCAAAGGCAAGTTTAAAACACATATTAAGAAAATCCCAGATTTTTCAGTATGGGTGATTTTAAATTGTTTTAGAAAAATTAGGAGGAAAATATAAAAAACAAATCAAATTTCTTTTTTTAATCAGCTCGAGAATTGTGCTTATTCCCAATCCCAGAGAGCTGGTTCATTTACGAATTCAGAAACATTTTGCCTCTGACCAACGTGATTTGCACGCTGAGCTCAGCAGTCCAAGCCAGAGATTTCCTTAGATAGGTTGATGTCATCCCAACTCACATGCACACGAATGCTCTCTTTCAGCCCACCAAATAAAATCTGTTGTGGTGTTCTCTCCGTAGCATCACTGTAAAATATGCTTCTTTAAACAAATAAATAAATGGGTTTGCTGAACAAGCTTTGTTTGCTTTATTCACCAAAACTGGAGTCAAATCCCAACTGACCAAAAACGTCTAGAGAGGGCGAGCTTCTCCTAAGTAACTTCTGTCTACCTGCCACCGTCCAGAAGCCAAACGTACCTCTATGGATCATGGCATGGAAACGTTGCTGCTCCGGCTTCTGCGCGTATTCGTGCTCTGTACTTTGACCATCTAGTTGCTGAACTGGAGAAGTAGTTCCTAGATGTATAGACAGACAGATCCTTTGTCAGAAACTCCTTTGCATAGAAAACGTCTTCATTTATACTGTTGAACACACGTGATTATTCACTGGACAGACTTCTACTCAAAATCTGCAGTTTCTAGGCAGTTTGCTTAGCTTTTGGGTAATTCATCCCATGTAATGGGGAACAAAGGGCAAGGAATAATACATTAACAGCTTACAGTCGTGGGTTTGGAACCGTTTCATTTCTATCTCATTTGCCGAGATTTAGGAGGTAAAGCAGACAAATTTCACCAAACACAGGTTGGTTGTATTACATTCTTATCCTCTCTGTGTAATATAAATCTGTTTTTTTCATCAGCTACAGTCAAGTTAAATGTGTGCACACATACTCCTCAAACAATAATTTACTGGCTTTCTACCCCCATGGAGATGGAGGCGATGTATATACTTTTTAGTTCATGTTTATGTTAAAATGATTTCTCACTCGGAAGAAATCTTAGCTTTGATTAAAGGAAATAGAGTAGGATAGTGAAACAGGTTATCCCTAATACTATTATTTGGATTACACTGTCTGAGAACACTAAAAGGGATATTTTATATATATTTACAAATTTTATTAAGTCAATAGTCTTCACAGAGAGAGATGTTAGGCATAACATTTAAAAAAAACCCCTCTATTAAAATTACAGAAATATCAGCGGTATTTAACCAGTCACCATAAATAAATCACGCCGATGGCATTTATGTACATGATCATATATTACACCCAACTGAATCCCAAACCATAGTTTAGATGGAGCTGCTGGCCAGAATCTCCATGATTTTTGAAGAGCAGCAGGATCTTAGCAGAAAAAAAAGAGGCAACCAGGTAGATAATATATTGTTATTTACAGCACAAGCAAACCCGCCTGGTTAGAACCTCGTCTGCCATTCACCGCTGAAACGGCCTGCAAAAGGCCACGTCAAATCCTGCGACACGCAAGGCTAACATGCATGATGCAGCACGTGCAGCTTTCCAGAAAAGAAGTCACTTTTCATGACTATCAAAATCAAATCACAAAAGTAAAACATCTGTATGTAAATGCTTCAGCTTCCAGATTGCTAGTAAACACTTAATTCCTGTGAGAGAGATCTGCAGCACTGGCGTACGTTCAAAGAGTAAAGCAGAAGGCTCTGCAAGCCTGCGAGAACCGTGCGGGACCGAGCACGACGTTCGCTCCGAGGGCTCGATCCTGCTGGGCACAGCGCAGCCCGCACTCGCAAAGTCCTTTTTCACCTTTTGGCCTTTTTTGCTTGACTTCAGTTTTCTCCTCCCTCCATCTTTCTCCTATTGCTTTCAGTCGCCATTTTGGGAACTCCAGATCCAAGGCAATAATATCTGGGATCGCTTTTGTTTTTTTCTGTCAAGGAGCCGTCAAACCTGGAGCCTTTTGCCAAGGAGCCCTGCCTCCCACTCCTGTAAGCTACATCCCTGAGAACCCGTTCCTGAGGAACTGAGTTGGGAAAACTACTGTGGTGATAAACCATCTGCGGTATCTTCTGGCAGTGCTTGGGATGATTTTGAAGGCTAGCTATGAAACCCACCTCTGTCCTTGTGCTCTGCAGGGAATCACTGCAACAAGGAGAGCAAGATGGCTGATGTTGCCTTTATCCTATTAAATAAAACAAAGTAGCTCAATACCACACCGAAAAAGTGCTCTGAGTACAAGTCCAGTCTTGTTCTGAAGTCTTGGAAATCTATTTTTCCTTCATTTAATTGACAAAATCTGTAGATCATACAAGGAAGACAGTCCCTGCCAAAAATCAAACATCACTAGTTTTTAATAATACAATGGGAATAACCCCTTAGAACATATGTAATTATTGCAATGAGTCATTCTGATGGCATCACATAACCACATTCACTGGGATTTTGACAAGGAAGAGGCCACATACAATTCGAAATGATTTCATTTCAGCGATGGTCAGGCCAGTCGTGTCAACGGAGCTGAGGCCGATCTGACAGGCCTGGCATCTATCACTAACCCCCCTGTCCTGTCTGGTACGCAGTATGGACCACATCCCACTGCAGCCAATTTGAAGAAGAAGAAATAGAAAGTTGAAAATTGAAACTGGAGGATGCATCGATAGCAAATGAAAAGCTTGAGAGTCATACAGCAACATGAAATGAGTAGAGTACAGTATCTGACTCGTATGTTATCAGATACACAAGTAAACAACCACAGCTACAGAGATACTGCAAGTTAAACACTGTTAGCCCCAGTAATGTAATTTTGGTTAGGAAAAACTGGAGAGAGAGGAGAGCGCAGCTGAAAGGATGAATTTATTCCAGTTTGAATGCAATTCCCACGTTACCAGTATAATCTTTTCTCATGACAGAAAAGACAGGATCGTAGCCCGCTCCGATTTGGGCGACGGGGCTCACTGTAAGCAAGGCTGGGGAAAGTGGTGTTGAGACCTCCGTGCTAAAGCTTTCAACGTGGGAATTTGACAATTAACTCAGAGGCTTTACCAATAAAACTTCTCCATGACATAACCTCATGTCTAAAGCTAGCTATTTCTATTCTTTCACAGAAAGAGACAGCAATTTTCTGGATGCACTCCAAGATATCTTGCTAACAATTTAAAAAGAGTGTTTTCTTAAGGAAAAGGAAGAAAGAGTGGGGGAGAACAGAGCAAGTATTACTCAACTATTTAGTCTAAAAATTTGAAAATCAAAAGGATCTTCTGACAGATTGATATCAACTCTAATAGAAAACACACTTGTCCTGGGAAAACTCTTCTACATGAGCCTCAAGTCTCATAGCTTAAACAATTATCTACAATTTGGAATTAATTTTTTATGCCCACATCAATGTGTATTTTTTAAATGCCCAAGGCATAGATAATTCTATTAAGAGAAAAAACAGAGATCGTAGGCTTAACCAAAACAGACTGAAAATTCAAGACCGTCATCTTACAAAACATCTCACAGGTCTTGACTCATTAGGACTTCGTTGTACAACAGGGACCATGCACTACCTAAAAGCAAAATGCTGAAAATCATTAAAAGAACAAAATCTCAGAAGCTCTGTTATTGTTCTGGATTTAGAAGAGCATTAGCAGAACTAGAAGGAAATTGAACTAGCCCTGAATACTCTGCTGCTAGTAATTATTTAGAAATGATGGGCCAGACCTTCGTTTTGGGGAATGATTCCCCAACGTGCTGAGCAGTTTGGCCCCAGCCCAATCTCTGGTATAAATTAACACCGTTTCAGCGGAGCTTTGTTAATTCCCCCAAGGTGAGGATCTTTCCAATTTCTATTAAAATCTGGCACTAACATGAATGTAGGCTTAGTCTTTAGACATATAATTTGCCTAAATTCGATTTAAGTTTCTGAACCGTCCATGCGATTCTTTACATGCACGCAAAAACGCCAGTGTTGTTATTTCTAATTCTAAAAAGCCATTGCCAGTAACCCAGAAAAAACAACCCTGTGTGCCCATAAACGTCCCACCAATACTGCCCTGCCGCATGCAAGTACGCTCTGCAACGCCAGCGCTCCCACCAGCATCCCTACACCGACAAGCCAGCCTGCTGACCACATGCATTCATCTGCGAATGGAAATAAGCATTAATGCCAAGCTCCCAAATGATTCTCATTATGTTTCCGTGAACAAACAACATTTCACAAACAATGAGGGCTCCTGTGCCAGCACCCTCGTTATTACAGCCTTCTCTTCCTTTGAAACGGCCTGCGGTCCCCCCGCTGCCCGGGGCGGGAGCCCCGTCCGGCACAGC
>NW_008795919.1:767850-783687 GCF_000699145.1 Aptenodytes forsteri
TCCCGGGTGGAGGCGCTGGGTGGTTTCCCGCGGGCCAGGCCGGGGCGGGGGGCCGGGCTCCCGCCGGGCACGGCAGTGAGCGGGCGCCGGTAACTGCGGTGCCGGTAACGGTGCCGGGCCGTGCCCTGCGGGAGACACCGGGGCCTCGCGGCGCAGGGAGCGCGTTTGTCGGTGCAGAGCAGCAGTGTCACCTCTGGTGCCGGCGCGTTCGGCCTGTGTGGCAGATGGAACCGCGCTGAGGGCGGCTGCCCTTGCTCTGGTGATAAAATGCCTGTTTTTTGGCGCGGAGCCGCTCCTTTGTGTTTTCTGTAATGCCGCGAGCTGGGAAGCCTTGTCCTGAGCTTCAGACAGAACAGCGACGTGTATCGGGGAATACAGCTGGGAAACGTGTGGTGCAGAACAGCTGATGTGGTCTCACTGGAGTGTCATAACCCAAAAATGCCCAGAATTCCTTCATTAACAACAACAGCATAACTCAAAAGCTCACCCCAAAATGTCTGAAGAGCCGGACTTCCATACGGCTCCTTCGCCGAGAGACACCCCTTTGCCCCGCTTGAGAATCGCTGGCTGTGGAGCAGCTCCCTCCTTGTAAACCTGTGTGTCTGCCATGTCGTAGATGCCGCGGGGGGGTTCTGAGAATCCTGGTTCAGATTAGCAGTTTTGTTTTGTTTTGCCAGATTTCACTTTGTTTTGAGAGCAGGCTGGGAAATACGTAACTTAAAAAATTGCTAAATTTAAGCCAGGTCTCAACTTGGAAATTATCTTATGATGAGTGTTCTGCACCAGCTGGTGGGTAGAGCTGATTAAAAATTTCCACGTGAGCCCATGAGAGAAGAAAGCGGTGTTTACTAGGACATTGTACTTTGCTGCTTTTTGCGCCCCAATAAGCCATTCCTGGTTTGACGTAAGCAGTCTTCGTGAAGGGCCTGGTCGAGCTGGAGTGAGACTTAGGAGCGTGCGCTGGCTGGCATCGCTTCTTCTGTTCCAGCGTTTGGGTTAATTAGCCTTTACAGGCAGTGCCGTCTCTGGTAACAATCTCAGGGGCACCAGTTCTAGATGAAGGGCCTTTCTGGGCTTTGTGGATGCACTTCTGGTCTAGTGAACAAAAGTGCTAGAGGGGGGTGTGCTGCCCTTGTGTATTCACCTGCGTTCTCATTTTTCACTTAGAAACAAACATGGTAAAGTGATTAAGCCTCTACAGTATCAGTCAACAGTGGCACCAGGCACAGTTGCAAGAGTGGAACCAAATATTAAATGGTTTGGTGAGTTTTTTTCAACTTTCAGACTCAGCAAGCTTAAACTGTTGAACTTAGTGTGTTTGGAGGGTGTTTACTTCAGAATTGTGCTCTCAGTGCTGTGTGGGACAGATACGGAAAACGAAGGTGGAGGACCCCCACCGTAGGCGTGGGTATGGGCTCACACTTTGCATGTACCTGTACTTTGAGTGTTTGCTTTCCACGTACTCCTCTAAAGTGTGGTTATTCTGTCTCCTTCGGTCGTTTTCTGGGGTTTGCCCGCGTGTATGTATGTTGTAGCCTATGGATGTTAAAAGTCCTAGGGATACTTTTAAAGTTTTCTTTAAATGGTGGGAAAGAAAGGGATTGGCTTATTTATGCTAATTTGGGGTTTGTCTCAAGTAAAACCCTCTATTTTTTGTCACTGGTATTTTTGATTCCAGATGGAGTATTAATATTTTATTAGTGTACCCGGGGTCTCTGAAGCAGTTAAGACGAGGAATGGTCAGGTGCAATATTTATTTTCACATTCAGGAAATACTCGCGTGATCAAGCAATCGTCCCTACAGAAATTCCAAGAAGAGATGGAAACTGTCATGAAAGATCCTTACAGAGTGGTCATGAAGCAAAGAAAGTTGCCGATGTCCCTTTTCTACGATCGGATTAAACCGCACGTGGGTATCATTCACCTGTACCGGCTGAAGGCTGGGTTATGTGCACAGAGGTGTCATGAATGTTACTTATCTGTGGGCGATCGTGCTGTCTCTGTTAAATGTTCTGTTCTAGAAGCACTGGGAGGGGCAACCGGAGAGGACCACTTGGGGAGGGACGTTTTTGAGAGCCTATCACTGTGGATGTCGAATGTGAAGGCAAAGAAACCGTGTATTACTTCCCCGTAGTTTGTGAGAAGATCTATTATTCACTAGAAACTCTCATTTTCCGATAGGAAACTTGCCCTAAAGCATCCTAGGTTAGCGTACCAGCTTAGGATGACTGTAGCAGCTTGCCACCTTATGTTCTAACGCTCCTAATAGCTCGTGTGACAGAGGGGCTCTTTTGACGGTGCTTCACGCTGCACACACTCTTGTGTGATGAATTTGAACTCAAATATGTGCTTTTTATCCTGAATCAGAAATTCTTGGGCATGCAGCCTTCACTTCTAGTACACCAAGTTTTAGTTATTACCAGGTTTCTTTCATGATGTCTGAATGATTGTTTTGGACTCTTGCTAGCTGTTTTTTCTTATGGAAACTTTCCAGGTTCGTGTCATAAAAATGTTACCAAAATTAAGGAAAAAGTTATAAGAAACTAAAAAGTGCGTTACAAAAACAAATTACTACTTTCAGCAATGAATTGTATGCTGTTCCAAGAAAAGTTGGCATTCATTACAGGCTATAAAATCTACAGTTTTGATTGTAATTATCCCTGACAAAACTCTGTGAATTTGGCGAGATTTGTGCACTTGTCAGGAAAATAAGAAATGATCAAAGATAGCAGCTAAATTTTCATCATTGTAGCTTTAGTTACATTTGACATCATTCATGGTGAAAGAACTGAAGCATAGTTCTTTGGCAAGTGCAGTGTGTTTTGTTGCTTATTAAATACCCGCTCATGTTTCTCAAAGATTGAGCTGGAGATCTCAAACATTGTTAGGAAAGTGCGCCTGTAACTCTTGTCACAGGTTGCAGACATTGTTAGGAAAGCGCCTGTAACTCTTGTCACAGGTTGCAGAGTTGCGTTGAACTAAGGTCTTGTACACTGCGTGTCATGAGAGTGGAAAAAACAGTGTTTGTGGTTTCTTTTTACCAACCTGTTTTTTCTTAGACCTCCAGAGTTCACATTCTTGACACAGAAACATTTGAATCAACATTTGGCCCCAAATCACAGAGGAAGAGACCAAATCTTTCTGCAAGTGATGTGCAGTCTCTGGTGGAGAATGCTGAAGCCTCATCAGGATCTTATGATCAGGGCAAGGACCGAGACCTGGTGACGGAAGACACTGGTGTAAGGTAAATAGAAAGGAGAAATTATTCGTTGTTTACATTTCTGAAAGGCCAGCTTTATTTTTAAAGAATTATCTAGTACATCCATCGATGCTGTTACTTGTATGAGGAGTAAGGAAAGTGAGATTAGCTGAATTTGGGATTTTTCAATCCTGTTTTGTCCCTATGTACTTAATCAAACTGTTGCTTCCATGGGACCATTCTGTCTTTATTCATAATTCATTTTCTTTTGCATGTCAGAATATCTCCAAACTCATGTGTTGGGTTAGATAGGGAACTGACCAATGGGCAGATAGGAATCTTTGAAAGAGTGCATGTTTGTAGGATCTTTCTGCAAATGGGTAGACTGAAGGCGGAGGATGGGGAGGGGGGCTAAATCCCAGCTGTCTGTTACTTGGGCCTCATCTCCTCTTTTGTCTGTAAATGGCTTTAGAAAAGACAACACTGTAACCCTGTTATTGTGGTTGCTGACGTCTCTGGTAATCCACTTCCAGGGATGAAGCACAAGAGGATATATATAAGAAAGGACAGTCCAAAAGAATCTGGGGTGAGCTCTACAAGGTAAGCAATGCTTACGATTTGCAGCAGGGTCATCGCTGTCAGCCTTTACAAAGTCAGGTGCTTAGCACAGCATTGGCAATCCTATACAGCAATAATTAGAAAAGTTCTGAAAACCATTTATTGCTCAGGGAAGCTTTGATACAATTGAATTTGCTGTAAAGTTTCTTAGAAACATTAAGGCAGTGACTTCCTTCATACAGAGATGTCCTGAATTTGTCATTTCCTTGCCTGCTTTTCTGTTGATGTGAAACCATACACCCTTTTTCTGGTGCTGATACAGTACATAAATGGGAACAGAAAAAGCCAGCTGTAGAAGAGAGCAGAGATTCATTTTCAAATCTCTGCCTGACTGAGCTTGATTCTTGAGCTCTTGTCCCACTGGAACAAACATCCTTAAAACAGGTGATCTCGAGATGGACTGACAGAGCGAAGGTATTAGCTTCTCTTAGATTCCTGGGGCTTCACCACAAGTAAACCAGTCAGAGGCCCCTAAGTTTCTTTAGGCTAAAAACATCTGGCACATTGATAGGGTCATCTTTGGAGGGCTCTGACCCTCAGTTCCCCGTGAGTCACCCTGACTGCTAGAAGAATGGAGACTGAGTGAATTTGGGTTGTAAGAGCAGTTTGTGTGCTCTCGTGACTGTTAGGTGTGAAATTGCTTGACTTCTTGCTCTGAATTTCCAAATGTAGCTTAAAACCTCTTGGATCTAAAAGCACTGGGAACAATAGAGCAAAACAGATTTCAGCAAGACGCTGCCAAAAATGCAGGAAATAGCTGTGAAACAAATTCACTTGGCTTGAAGCAAGTCATAAAATGACAGCTCCCCGCTGTAGATGCTTAGTGGCCTAACAACAGGTTCCTACTTGGTTGTGTGTTTCATATTGATCCAGAAAACATACCTTCTATCCTGATCCTTTATGAAATGGCAGAATTGAATTGCTGAAGAATGGGTGGCGAACATTGTTTTTGTCTATTGAAGCAATTGATTTCCCTGTTTGGGTGCAGTGTTTTCTTTCCCAAGTGCTACAAGCATCTTTCTGGTGCCTAAGAACAGGTAAAAGCTATTCAGCTGTCCAGCCTGAATGTGGAGGGGAGTTAGGGGAAGAGAGTGTGGAGGATCAATGGATATTAGTCTGAGTTTTACTAGTCTATGGGGAAGTAACAGTTGTTTGTGAAGGATACAAGGTTTCTAAATTAATGATGTAGTTTAGAAAATTACTAGTTTTCATTTTGGAGGTATAGATGTCTTACTTTCTGTAAAATCCTTTCCTTCTGTGTGATTTTTTTTTTTTTTCAGGTGATAGACTCATCAGATGTTGTTGTTCAAGTTCTTGATGCCAGGGATCCCATGGGTACTCGCTCCCCTCATGTGGAATCTTATCTTAAAAAGGAGAAACACTGGAAACATCTCATTTTTGTCCTGAACAAATGTGATCTTGTTCCTACCTGGGCTACTGTAAGCACAGTCCTGCCTGTTATTCCTTGGACTTTCTTTCTTCCTTTTGTAGCCTCTGCTTTAATTCTGTTGCCAGTCCTCATGCTGGTCTCAAAGGGCACAATGTAACTGGGTCGATGGGAACACTCTGCTTACCTGCTATAAAAGTAACAATTACAATGTAAATCTGTCCAAGTTTGGCCGAGTTGAGCAACACTCACCAGCCACAAATTCTCTACTTCCTCTGTCTGGCTTTAACAGTTCAGCTGATGTCTCCAGAGTATGCTAAATGTTAGTCCGCTTAAGATTCATATCCACCGCAGCTGGTTTGCTTTATATTGTTAAACTAATTAGTTTTAGCTAGCAGTGAAGGCGTTTTTGGGAAATTGTTTGTCTTTTATAAGGACAATACTCAGTCCTCTGAGCTGTTGGGTTGCTGAAATGCTTCAAAGGTTCTTACATAGCAATTTTCATAGACAGTTGCATTTGTGACCCAAATGAAGATGCTGTGTACTTCACACTGCTCATAGCAGATTATTTCACCACCTCCGCAGCACAGGATCCCTAACCGAGTGATGTCTTCCTCTTTAGAAGCGCTGGGTTGCTGTCCTTTCCCAGGAGTATCCAACACTTGCTTTTCATGCCAGCCTCACAAACCCTTTTGGCAAAGGTGCTTTCATACAGCTTTTAAGGCAGTTTGGAAAGGTACAGAACAATTTTGGGGATTTGTATTGTTGTTTGGGGGGGTCGGGGTGTTTAGTGTGGGGTTTTCTGTTTTGTTAGCATTTGGGGTTCAGTACACTTTCCTGTGGCCATTCTGTCAGCAAACGACTCCATCAGTAAAGCTCCCTTCTTTGGAGAGAAAATGGAAAATACTCCTTCAAATATGTTCAAAATGTTTGTCAAACTGAGGAGACCCAGAAAGAGTGGGTTTGACCATCAGTCTCTGGCCTAGGTTTCTTGTAGACAGTTTCCCATTGACACTCCTAGGTCTCATTTGAATGTGTAAAAGAAAGGAACGTGTTGCACGCCTGTTTGTCCTGCATGTATGCATATTCTATTAAGGTATTCTCCTTTTAAGTGTCTTCATTCTTCCAAGAAAGGCATCTTCTGTTGCCTTTAGATTAGTTACTGTCTCTTCAAGCCACGTCTGTATTCTGTCCGCAGCTACTGTTTGTATTTGCTTGGTTTCTCAACCTAAACAGTTTCTAAATAAGGCGTTCACAAGTAGTTTCAGAGCAACAAGGAATGCAAGGGGTTCACATCTTCCTTTTGAAGTAGCAAATACTTTCTTCAACACTTGGAGTTCTCGGATGGCAAGTTGGTTGTACCCTTATACATTTCTCCTGATAGAAAAGAGCTGATCTCATTTTTTGATCTGGTACTTTGGAGTCCCCTTTGCTTTCCAATATAGTGAGAACAGTAGCTGCTCAAATGTTCAGAACTGTAGTAGTAATTCTGTCTTTCTCTATGAGGTGTTAAAAAGATGTGTTATTTCTTAACAGTTACACTCTGACAAGAAACAGATCAGCGTGGGTTTCATTGGTTATCCGAACGTTGGCAAAAGCTCAGTGATCAACACATTACGGTCTAAGAAGGTCTGCAATGTGGCCCCTATCGCAGGTGAAACAAAGGTAGGAAGAGATCCCTACATTAAATATAAAAATAAATTGTGTAAGTGCATTGCCAAAGGCAGAATTCACGTAAAATTAGCTCAATGACATTTTCAAGTCTAGCACTTGAACTGTACAGGCTATGTGACCCTGAGTCTGAGGAGTGGCTGATCGACAGGCATTGCTCTGAAGCACAGCTACTGGAAGCGTTCCCGAGTTCCCACTCTGCCTGTACTGTAGTGCTGTGATCTGAATGCTCAGCTGCCCTGACTCGGTGTCTGCGCTTTCCCAGATCAAGTGATTGGATACGCTTGTGCTGTCAGGCTCTGTTAGTGCTGATTTTCTAACTCTGTTCTTCAAGAATGTGACAGTAAACAAGGAGACAAAGTTACAGGAATCTTCATTGCTAGCCTGTTCATTTTACTTCTAAATATCACTGAAGTTAAGGACCATGGAAGAGGAAAACCACAGAATATCGGAGTTTGTCGTGATTGTAGTTTCCTCACCTTGGTTCTGTGAGTTAGTAGTTTGATGCAAAACCTTAGGGATAGCATGGGCTGATACAGAAGGAGCAAGGTGCAATAGGTCTTGGCTAGCTAACAAAAATGCCAAGTTATATTCTGTTTCTGTGTGTTAATACCAAGTTCCTAAGACGACTCCTGTGTATTAGAACTGTGCATTTAAAAAGCAGAACAGAGGGCTGTCTGTGGAAGGAGGTAACATGGGGAACTACTCCTCTCTTCCAGGTGTGGCAGTACATTACCTTGATGCGGCGGATTTTTCTCATCGACTGCCCAGGTGTAGTTTATCCATCTGGAGACACAGAAACAGACATTGTGCTGAAGGGAGTGGTATGTATCTGCACTAAATGCTGGAAAACCTTTGCTGCTGTTAACATGATGGGTTCAAAGAAATGAATGCATGCTTTCCAAAGGGTTGATATTCTACCATTTGTTTTCAGGTTCAAGTTGAAAAGATTAAGAGCCCTGAAGATCATATTAGCGCTGTGCTGGAAAGAGCCAAACCAGAGTACATCAGAAAGACGTACAAAATTGATTCCTGGAAGGATACAGAAGACTTCCTTGAGAAACTTGCTTCTAGGACTGGAAAACTGCTAAAGGTGTGACAACTTTATGCATTTGCAGGCTGGAAGAGCACGTGGTCTGTTACTGAACATGGGAAATATGAATGTCTTTGTTGCTCTACAGGTAATAGAAAGGTGGTATGCCCTGCAAACGTGGACATAAATTGTTACTGGGTTCTTTCAGGGTGGTGAGCCTGACATGCAAACTGTGAGCAAGATGGTTCTCAATGACTGGCAGAGAGGCAGAATTCCATTCTTTGTGAAGCCGCCGAATGCAGAACCGGGTCCTCAGGTGAGAATGTGATGCTTGTGCCTCTTCTTCCCACATACTATTCAGTTTTCCTAATGGTAGTCAGTGTTGTTTTTCCCAGAGTGCCATGTAATTTGGGCAGTGCACATCTTGGGCTCTGCCCAAGTGTGGTGATTCAGGTGACGCTCACTTGAATTTGGTGAGGACCAGGTAGCAATGCTCTTCATAAACATGTCTGAGCCGTTTTACCATCATCTGACTACCAGAAATGTCAGTAATTATCACATCATTAGCCTGTGGCTAACTTAGGCTTTTTCCAAAGAGATAAAATGGAAATTGCTCTCAGGGATGATGGGACAGACTTTGTAGATAATATATCCATGACACTCTTTCTTGTAGCCTCCTGTGTTGGAAGTAGCTATGACATCAAGCCAAAATAATAATGAGGAGAAAATCTCTGAGTCGGTAGCATCAAGTGTGGAGCCAGCAGAAGAGAAGAATAATACAGGCACTGAAGTTAAGCAACTCATGTCGCATGTTCGGCAGAACTTTGGGAGGATTAATGTAGCACCTCAGTTCTCAGAAGAAGACCTGGTTCCTGTAGATGTGCCAGGCTTTGATGAAACAGACAGTGATTCTTCTGGAGAGGAGGAGCAGGAAGAGGAGAAAGAGGAAAATGAGCAACATCAAGATTCAGTAGAGGCAGAATCTCAGTTGGCTGTACCGGGTGCCAGGGAGAGCTCTAAGGCAGTTCTTAAGGCTTTGGAGGAGAAGATTGCAAAATATAAAAAATTTTTGGATAAAGCCAAAGCCAAGAGATTCTCAGCAATAAGGTATCTGAATCTGTTCAGTGACTCAAATGTTTTGTGGGGTGTGGGGGGGGAAGGGTTAATGTGCTTCTGCTGTAGTTTCACTCCATTCATGACTTGCTTGACTGGTTCCTCTGTATTGCCAGACACAAGTTGCCACAGCTTACCTGGTTTAGCCATAAATATTTGAACTTTGGCTAAGCAGCAGTTTGGTTTTGAAAGATTATTCGAAAAAGTACTATTTACTAGCATAACTAAAAACTTTCTCACTTTTGGAAAACTGCCTCTTAAGCTATGGATTCAAAATCTGTTGCTATTCTGAGTAGCAATATTACATCTCTCCTTGACGTTGGGCTCTTTCTTGAGCAATACCAAGGCTAATGTCCCATCTGGATATGCCAGCTGGGTCTCCATGCATGTACAAGAGTACCCTAGCTCATACAGCAGGCCCAGTTTTAGCAAAGCTCATCCACCAGCTTTGTGAGGACTAAGATTTCAAGGTTAAGTGTTATATTTTTGTTCTTTTGTGCTGCGCACAAGCCTAGTAACTCCAGAGACAAGATTACTGTGATATGTTTTTTAGGTGCAAAGGCTGTGGCTTTGCTGCTGGTGGGCTACTGGGATCTATTGGAGACTGATCACGTCTCGGAGATGGTTACATTTTATGTTATGACATTCTTTTATTGCTTATTTTATCTTTTGTAGAATCCCTAAGCAGCTGAGTGAAAAAGTGTTTGCAAAATCCATCCAGAAGTCTGAAGAACCCAAAGAAACTGAAGACAGAGGTAAAACAAGATTAGTAGATGTTCTTAATCTACGTTTGGAAATCCCATAAGCAAGAGAAGAGAGGGAGTTAGGGGGAGAAGGGTTCATTAGCTCCCGATTGCAAGTTCTTTTTCCCCTGAAGCTATTTAAATATTTCCATAGCTAACCTAAGGGCTGCCTGATGACCTTGCTGTAGCCTTTCTGTAGAACAACTGTCTAGTAAGATGTCTCTCCATTAGTGAAGTGAAGACAAATGTTGTATTTCCAAAAGAATGGTGCTGTGGGCAGATTGCAGTCTGAGCAACTTCCGTTCCGTTGGAAGGGTTTTATGACATTATGAAAGCACAGAGCTACTTCAGGCTATAGGTTTTACTGTGGTGACTTCAAGAGTCTGTGGCTTCAGTTTCCATAGTAAGTTTGATTAAAGGCAAAATCCTGTGGGAGAACCCTATTCTGACAAGACTATGAAATTCTTCTGGACTTGCATGGGGCTTTAAGCAATCTGCTTCTCAACAGCAGTTTTGATAGTAATAGTGAGTGATTCTTTGGTAAGGAACACGCATGTTGTGTTGGTAGAAGCTATTAAAATGTGACCAAAGGAATGCTTTGCTGAAGTAGATGGGATGGTGACCCCAGCCTTAAGTTATGCAAACAGATGGGTGTTTTGGAAGATGCCCAAGTACGTGATCTCTGCTGTTTGCAGGCAGCGCAGAGAAGAAAAGAAAAAGGAAAGCAGAAGAGGAAGATGATGACGATGATGACCATTTGGGTAAACAGCCTTGCAAGAAACTTACATCCAAAGAAGTAAGTGTGATTTCTTGTCGTAAAACAAACGAGCAGAGTAATAGAGCTGGCTTTTTTTATACATAGATTGCCCATTATCACTTAAGAGCTTTAAGACTAGGCACTAGTAGGAGGGAGAGAGCGCAGGGACTGTAGCTGAGGAAGGGGGAATGTGGAGACAGGGTGTGACTTGCTGCTGATGTGAGATGTGACAGTGGCATGTTCCAGCCGAGCATGGACCCATAAAAGGGTCCAACAGGTAACCAGACAGTGTTAAGGGGAGAATCCTTTGTGGATAACTGGCTTTCAGTGTCCACTTGCCCACTGATGCCGTTAAGAGAGCAGGGGTCTAAATGCTGGGAGAAGGGAGAATTTGGAACTAGATGGGCAGTACTATTCTGTCTTCAAAGAGAGCTGCTGCTGCTGCCATTTCCTGTTCATGTTAGTCAAGTCTAAACAATTCTTCTGGAATAACTTAAATACCAAGTGAAATTGTCTGTAGGACTTTGAAAGTGATTCGTAAGCAAACTTGTACAGCAGGGGCTTTTTGGAGCATTGCTGTGGACTGCTAGGACTGTCAGACTGAATTCTGTTCATGAATGTTCCGTCACATCTTCTGTTGAAGATCTCTTACGTGACTATGCACATCAGGTTGCTTCTTGTGTCTTGTTTGCTACTTTTGTAAAGATTAAAGCCTGTCTTCCTTTGTAACATTTTAAGAGCACGGGTGGGTGGATTCCATATAGATGTCCATATATTCACATCAGTAATGTTTTGTTGGAAATGATTTATTTTACTTAAGGCATGTGGAATAAGTGAACAACATTTGAAAGAATGCAAACAAATTCAGGCTATGGATACTGTTTTCTAATGCGTTTTGTGTGTATTTACAGAGAAGACGAGCTGAGAGGCAGCAGCGGTCCAAGAAAGTTGGAGTCCGGTATTATGAAACTCACAATGTGAAAAATAAGAATAAGAACAAGAAAAAAAACGGCTTGGAGGGACAAGGATCAAAGCACAAAAAATACAAACATAAGCAATAACTGCTTATTCTATTAAATTTTACATAAAACAGCTCTAGTATGCAGTGGCTTTTTTTAATACAAAACTTGCAGTTCCCATTCAAAGCCTAGTTGGACTTGTCTGTCTTGTTCCCTGGAGTAGCATCTCACTCTTTGTTTCTGCATCATCTGAAAGTTCTTTATGCAGTTGGAGATCGTGGTATTTCCACATCACCATCTAAGGCCAGTAAACACTGCATCGGCAAAACATATCCTGAGGTGTTACCCGGTGGTGGTGTTTTGGGTGGTTGTTTTTTGTTTTTCATATGACTACAGCGAACTCTCTTTCCCATGTCTGCTTGCTATGTGTAAGCAGCTAGTTACACAGGTGCCTCAGTGAAGATTTCATTTGCTTCCACTGAGAAGTGATGCTTGGAATGGCGTCATACCCCTTTGTTTCATTAGAAATAACCATGTAGAGAGCTTTGGTATTGCTCATCCTAGGTTACTTCTAACGGTCCTGACAAGGGATTCTGATGTACAATTAACACCAACTTGCACGTACTCAAGGAAATAGCCTCCAAGCACCTGTCCAAGAACTACCTGCCACTTGATTCTTAGTGAATGTGACTTACATTCATTGTAGACACCTTGTATATTGTTTCTGAATTTTCTACAACATTTTCAAAGTAATAATATTACAGAGGTGCGTATAAAAATGTTTATTAGTTTATTGCTTTTGAAGGTCATCTAGCATATTACCAACAGGCAAGTCCCAGACAGGTTCACTATTTAAGGAGCTGAATGCTGAGACAGCATTGAAAGAAGGTGCAGTAATCAATGAAGCTCTTGAATTTCAACTCTTCAGGAGAAAAAGAAAGAAATAATACAATTACACTGCCTTCAGTTACCGGTAAGTGAAAATTCAGCGTTGTTTTACAAAGACAAATCTTTGTCACTAATTGCAAGCTTCTTGCTCTGACAGCTCTACTGAGCACTGCCTGGAGGACAACAAAAAAATCTACTTATTTGGTGCAATGATGTTTTCAAGTTGGGCCTGAAAAACAAATAAGACAGTAAGTCAAATTAGATACAACCTAAAAAATAAACCCGCATTGCTGTAAAGTGATAAATTGTCTGTTAAGCGAGGAGCTGAGGGATGCTGCAATACTTCAAGAGCAGCAGGCCAGGGTTTTTTTCCCTAGCTATTCCATTCCTTACTACATGTTTTATAAATTAGCTTTTCATTCTTGGCATGCACACTTGTTGCATTCTGAGAAGAAAAGAGCTGGCCTTGGTTCCATACAATGAAAGACTCATTTTATAACGTAAAGCATTGAAGAGGAAATTAAATAAAAGCTGTTGAAACAGTGGTCTGAATTGTCTGATTTCAGGCTGGACTGCGTTAGCTAAATTAAATATTTGGCTCTCTAGCATTTGGAACACAAACTCTGACTCTGGGACAAAAGTAGCTGGGAACAGCAAGTTTTTCAGTTCCTGAGACAACTTGACGCCCAATTAGTAGATTGATTGGAGAGCTACCCATGCTTAGGGAGCATGTAGTGCATGAAGCTTCCAGGACTCTTACGTTGTCCTCTTCCTAGAGCTGCCATCAGAATGAGCTACAACAGTGGTATCTACACAGCTGTTAGAATACTGGTACTTCAAGGAAGAAACATGGATTCAGTGGCAACACGTATTTGATGTAACAGTTACTCCATTTTGTGCCCTAAAACATTTTGAGACGGCCGGAAGATGTTAATGGTTTAGAAAGGAGAAACTAGGAACAGTGCAGATAAGGAAAGCAGCTCGGTGTAAAGGGAATGTTTTTAGCTGTAGCCAGAAACATTTAACGTTGTTTATGGTAACGGTTTTTGTTTACTCAAGAGATGTGGGATTTTTCCCTTTCAAAAGCAAAGCAACGAGCAGAAGCTCTGTTTTCACGAAAGCAGCATGCACAAAATTACTCCTGTAATTATGCAGTCCCTACTGCACAAGTACACAATTGTTCTTATTAGGTAATATTTAATGTTAAATGATGTGTCTTGTTGTCAGGGAGTCAACTGTAATGGCCAACAGAAAAGAAACAAAACATCTTAATTTGCCTTCACTAGATTTTCTATTTTGTAGTTGAGAAGGGGCACTAACTATTATAACCTTACAATCAAGTTATGCAGAAATAGATTCCTGGGGTATCAGTCCAGTTTGAAGCCTCTGCCTTTGGGGTTCAGCTGCATGCATCTGCTCTTCTCCAGCTGACTATAACAATTTATCATTTTCTGAGCGAATTCTGATCTATCCCTGGCAAGTGTGTGTATGGCTAGAATTCAATTAATCTGACCTGCTGTTTGCATCACCAGTTTTACTAGTAATGACCAGTTACTGACTGAGCAAGGAAGTAGAGAATGCAAAAGCACTACTTTCCCATTTCATTCAGAATTTAAAGAAAGTGGAACATTAATGCAAATCCATCATAAACGTAACAATTCTAAAACTATTAAGGAGAAAACTACATCTTTCCAATTACAAAATTAGAAGTTTTACCATTGCTATTTGGAATTGCGGGTTTTTTTACTAACCTTCAGCTGTTGATTCATTCGTTTCAGGAACTGAACCTCCTCAGTGTGTTTCTTCTCTTCTATCTGTCGCCTTTCATTTTCACGTATTTCAATAGCTTCACATTTATCTTTCTGTTCACTCACTTGCCTTTCCAACTCCCGCTTTTCCTCTTCTAGCTCTGCAATCTTGGAAAAGAGAATAGATCTCTCAAGTTTTGTTTGTTAATAATCAATTTTCAGTTAAGATGGGACAAAGTTGTACATTGTACATTTAAAGTGTTCCAGATATAATAGCCGATAATTTCTGAAGTGCAATTAAGCCCTAGGAAAACAGTAAGACAAGTATTCTGATGATCTTTACTGCCATCCAGTGGAAATAGAAATAATAGAGGTCATGTAAAATTTTATATGTAATACCCTTATGCTGTATCATGTGCAGAAAACTACATTATGGGGTTAACAGCCCAACTTACTCTTTTTTCCATGTCAGATTTGTCTTGCTCAGCTTGTAGTGCCTTCCGCATGCCAAACGCAACACTGCTCTCGTACAACGTCTGATAAGCAGCAATTGTCATTTGGATTTCATCCCTGACTCGAAGCAGCAACAGTCCTCGCTCTGCACAGTTAATTGTAGTTTCACGGATCAATTCATCTTTAAAGAAAGGGTACAACAATCTAGTTAGAGTAGCTACTGTACATTTATCTGGGAATGCTGGATACACACAGGGTCCAGAGCTTGTTTTCTTCTACCTACTCTCTGCACCACAAACTAGAGATAGTCACAATTATTTTTTTTCTGTTACATTACAGCTATAGCATCAAGCGCTAGCAAATAAAAGCAGAGTGGTGGTGCAGAACCTATGGTAACAACAGTGATACCGCTCCACTAAAGCTGTAACAGCAAACACCTAAAAACTTCTAATGATTTTTTGCAGTTATCAGGAAGCCTCCAGAAGAGTCAAGAGCCTCCAGAAGAACTGTGCTCAAACCAGCGACAGTCTCTTGTACTTGGAAGACCAACACCACGTCATCGGAGTGTGTAAGAGTGCTTAACAGTTATACAGCGTTTTAAGTAATTTTAAATTGACTGTTGGGCTAAATACGACTAAGAGAATTTTAAGCTTCTTTGCATCTTTTACTATTATGTATGTGTAAGCACACCGTTACAACATGTCTTTTGAGCGTCAGCTTTGTGAACAATGAGACACTGTAACATGCTCTGTGCGAAAGCTGACAGCTTAGGCGGGTGTTGAGGGTCACGCCAGCCTGACCCGCAGGGCGCGGAAGAGCGGTGGGCCGACAGGGAAGGCAAGTGCAGCGTGGCTGCGGGAAGAGCAACCCTTGCCCCGCGCAGCCTCCCTTGCCAGCCCCCGTCAGCCCTGCCCTCTGGGGACCGAGGCTGCGTTAAACCTTCTGGCAAGGGGCGTGTTGGCGGGGACGTGGATGTGGGAGCCACAGCCCGCCAGGCAGGGGGGCAGGAGCCTTTTGCGTTTGCTGGTTTGGGCACTGACCGAAGCACTGCGAGTAGAGCTCCCTGCGCACGGGGCAGATGCCGGTCTCCCGTGCCTGCCTCTGCTGCAGCCGCAGGTCCAGCTGCTCCTGCAGGCGGACGACGTCCAGGCGGGTGCTGGGCGCGCTGGACACCTCCTGCACCCACCGCTGGTTCTCCTCCTCCCACTCCCTGCCACGAAAAGCACCGGGCGTCACAGGGAGCCCCGCGGGCCCGGCCGGGCGCTGCC
>NW_008795919.1:784358-788607 GCF_000699145.1 Aptenodytes forsteri
GCCCGGCCGCGGCAGCGCCGCTCACCCCTCCTCTCGCTGTTTTCAAGATCGCCCAAGAGGAGGAGCAAGTCCGGGCGGAGGAGCCGGTCCCCGCGCGGCAGGAGGAGCCGGAGCCCGCACCGCGCCGCCGTGAAGGTGAAGCAGGTAAATCGCGCTGTCGGTAGCAGCGAGGCCCGGTCCTGCCCGCGGAGGTGTCCGCGGGGCCTTGCGCGCTTCCCGGCTCCGCTGCGACAGCAGTTCCCGTGAGACTCGGCCGTGCGAGGTACGAAAAACGACTTCTCACCTGGCAGTTATTTTCTTCTAGCCCTTGCGGGGCGTCGTGTTAGGAAAAGGAGGGTCTTGGTGGTTTAAAGCTCGCGCTACCAGCCTCAGGCTTTGCCCTAAGCGAGTGGGTGTTCACGCGTGTCGGTGAGCCTCTTGCCCTTTGCCACTTAGGCAGGCTGTCCCTGCGAGCCTCTTCACGTGCCCGGAGCAGATGGTGCGTGGCACTGTTTCTTGATCTTGCTTTATCCTGTGCAAGTAGTGGGAATCCAAATAGTTTGGCAAGGAAATAAGTTTCTCTCGCTTTGTGTTAGATCTGCACACGACACGTCCAGGGACGTGCTTTCCATGTGTAGGATTGTGATTTTCATAAAAGCTGAGGTAGATTCACTGCTCTTTTCGTTCTAATTCTGAATACGTCACTATAAGCAATTCTTCATTACAGGAGCGAGATGACCATTGTCGCAGAGGAAACGAGGAGCGAAAGCAGAGATACCCGTCAGAACAAGAACACAGGAGGGAGAGAAGCGGTGACAGAGATAGACACAGAGACCACTCAGACAGAAGGAAGAATCCAAACGAAAGGCCTGGAGTTCGAGGCCACGAGCGAGAGAGGGATGTTCAGAACATCCGTGAGCAGCAAGCAGAGAGGGAGTTCTATAACGAGAGAAGACGAGAGCATCGACAAAATAACGAAGGCAGTGGTGTTGACCAGAATCCAGAACTCGGGCAATCTGATAACAAACCTAAAGAAAAAGCTTCTGTAAACAAAGAGAAGCCGAGCTTTGAACTGTCTGGTGCGCTTCTAGAGGATACCAACACTTTCCGAGGTGTTGTGATTAAGTACAGCGAGCCCCCTGAAGCTCGGATTCCGAAGAAGCGATGGCGCCTCTATCCGTTCAAAAACGATGAGTTTCTCCCAGTCATGTACATTCACAGGCAGAGTGCTTATCTTCTGGGCAGGCACCGCAGAATCGCAGATATTCCGATTGACCATCCCTCCTGCTCAAAGCAGCATGCCGTGTTCCAGTACCGGTAAGTACTACTCTGCCTGCTGGTGAAACAGGATTATTCAGGAACTTCTGAAGGAAAAAAAAAAAAAAAACAAGCCAAAAAAACCTTGGGTATGCACAGCTGAGAGGTACGAGTTTGCTGTAAGTACGTTAGAGGGAGATGGAATTTATGTTTGACTGCTGCATATCATCCTAGCAGTAATCAAAAATGTCTGTAATTCCTCTCATTTAACCACAAGCAGCCTTTTAGTGAGACAAATAACACAGCAGGGTTAAACACAGAACTGTGTGCGTATCTGAATTGGAATAAACCAGCAGGTGTAATTGGCAGTAAAAGTATTTCAAGGAGAGTTTTTTTTCGTTTGGTCTTTCACAACAAAGTCTGCTGATCTCCTCTGAAGCAGCAGGGGTTGCCTGCTGCTGAAGACAAAGACGCTCTCTTAGGGAACAGCCATCTGTTCTGTTGTAGGAATTAGTGTATTATATCATCAGAAGTTTTAGAAGGCGATGCAGTCGGAATCTGCTCAGTCTCACGGTTTCTCATTGCTCTCATCAGACTTGTTCGGATCTCTGCAAGCACGGATAAGTATTAGCTGCATCGGGGCTCGTGCGTGGCAAAACCCATCTGCTCTTGGAGTACGTTTTCTGTCTCGCGCTGTTGTGATTGAAATGGTGTTCTTTGTTTTGCTAGGCTTGTGGAGTACACTCGCGCCGATGGTACCGTTGGCCGCAGAGTAAGGCCCTACATAATCGACCTGGGCTCTGGGAACGGCACTTTTCTAAATAACCAGCGGATTGAACCTCAGCGTTACTATGAACTGAAGGAAAAGGACGTACTGAAGTTTGGGTTCAGCAGCAGGGAATACGTTCTTCTCCATGAATCTTCAGATAAATCTGAGGCCAATACAAAGGACGATGATGATGATGAAGAGAAGGAGGAAGAGTCTGACAGTTAACAGATGAGGAGGAAATTGCGGGGGGACACGGCAGGGGACAGAAATTCTTTGCGGTTGAACATGCATTGGGGTGTAAACATTGGAGCATCGCAGCACTGATGCCTCTTATTGCCTTAAAGTCCTTTTTCTGTTGCTGATCTGTTCTCGTAGTTTATTTTGGGGGACTTCACTGATTATTCATCTTTGATAGTTCTGCATATCAGGAAATACAGCTTTTTTTTTTTTCTTTCTTTCTTTTTTCCCCCCCGACAAGCAAAAGAGCGCCTGGATGTGAAAGCTCTGATGCTGGAAATATTCAACAGATGTTGAAAGACTGTCCTCTTCTAGGAAACGATGTAAAACACAGCTGGCATATTTAAAATTATTTTTATTAACTGTTTTTTCATAGCCCTTTGAAAATGCTACTTAACTGAAATATTAGTTAGAAAGTAACCCGATGCATTTTTTGTAACACGTCTTGTTTGGTAGAGTTTGCCAAAGTCCTCTGCCTGTTAGGAGTTCAGGACGGGAGGATTTACCAGGCTCGCTACTAAAAAGGTGGAAATGTTGCAAAGCCCCTCTTGTATTTGTATGTTTTGGGTAATTAGTTTGCCTTGTGATAACTTTCAGGGACGGGCATTTCACTGGAATACACTACCTGAAAATGACAAGGTAATTTGAAATAGAAGTTAAACGCTTCTTGGGATTTTAGGTGACGATACTGTGATTTGGGGGCTGAGGTCTAGGTCGGTGTCTGCCCAGTACGTGTTCCAGCGTACGATGCTGAAACTGTTACTGGGTGTTGGGTGTCCAGGTCTAAAGCTGGGGCCTTTATTTCTGCTACCACCCCTGCCCCATGAATTTGGTTTTGTTTGTATTACGCATAAATACCTTTTATGTGGTGACATGTTTTAACCAGAGTTTGCACTATTTAAGTTTTCTTTTTATAAAAAGTTATACAAGTCACTTGTTTGTTTAAAATAGTCTTCTCCCCTGTAAAAGAAAACGATGCTTTAGGAAGAGAAGAAATAATTCCACTCACTGAAAGTACTTGCATCTTGCATATTTTTGGATGTCTTCTCCCCGTTGCTTTATGGTGTAAGAAATGTATATTTTCCACCCTGTTTACTGATTTGCCTGGATGTTTGTTCTGTGGTCACAAGCTGTTCGTACCTGCTGTGTACATACTTTGTGTATACAAATGCTGCATATTGTATACACAGGCTGGAACATTTATGGTGTAAATATGGGGCATTGATGTAGGTTTTCAAACAGTAGGTAGAATGAGTTTTGACTGGGATGGTCTCCTTTATATATACTCTAGGGGTTTTTAAATAAAGAATTTGTAAATTTAGCCCTAATTACTTTCAGTTGTAATATTTTTCTAGTGTCCTTTTTTTTTCCTTTACGTTCCTTGAAATAGATGAACTTTCAGTACTCATTTCAGTATTAAGGACACCAAATAAGTAAAAAAAAAAAAAAAATTGCATGATTTGTGTGCTTGAGAGGCTGGGGGGGGGGGGGGGGGGGGCGGTGGCCCGCTCCGCGGGGGCTTAGCCGAGTGTGGCCCAGGTGGCTTGTTCTGTGTCCCGGCTGCTTTGCCCCCGACGCAGGCAGGTTGACGCTCAGAAATACGAAATCACTGCGTGGTTTAAGCCAGAGACGATCAGTGCTGTGGAAGGGCAAACCAGCCCCTCAAGTCTCACTCGCTGCGGAGCGTTTAGACTAACGTAATAGAAGCTCGGACCTAGATAAAAAAAAGTTCGACTGAGTCAGAGAGATGTACGCAAAGTTGAAATGACCTATCTTGAACGGGCTTTTTTTCCAGCGAGGGGAGGCACGGAGCCGGGATAGCGGCTGTGATGGAAAAGGGAGACGGAACGCTGCCTTGCCCCAGCGAGGCTCTCCGTGCTGCCTCAGATCCGCTCCGGTTTTGTGCCCGTCCCTGCCGCGCCGCCAGCTGTGAGACCCCCGGCTCGGGCGGGGACCTGCCGCTCCTTGGGCCGGAGGCGCGAGGCAAATCCCCGGGAGCGGCGGCAC
>NW_008795919.1:789361-789686 GCF_000699145.1 Aptenodytes forsteri
GGGCAGCTACCTGGAGGACACGCAGATGTACGGGAACATCATCCGCGGCTGGGACCGCTACCTCACCAACCAGAAGTGAGTCCCGGCGGCCCTGCCTGCCCCTGCCCGCCCCGCCTGCCCCTGCCCGCCCCGCCGCGCCCGCACGATGTTGTTTCTCCCTGTTTCAGGAACTCCAACAGCAAAAACGACCGGAGGAACCGCAAGTTCAAGGAGGCTGAGCGGCTCTTCAGCAAGTCCTCGGTCACCTCGGCAGCAGTGAGTGCCAGGCCGGGCCCCGGTGGGGCTGAGCAGACATCCCTGTCCCCGTCCCTGACGCTGTCTCTGT
>NW_008795919.1:790042-799373 GCF_000699145.1 Aptenodytes forsteri
TCTGTCCCCGTCCCTTGGTGCTCCTCGGTGCAGCTGGTCCCGTGGTGGTCGCCTGGGCTGCTGCAGGACCAGCTTTCCATTTAAGCTCCTGCACCTGCCCTATGTCCCCCGACCCGAGCATCTTCATCCCACGTCTCAGCCTCTTTCAGAAACCCTTTTCCTAGTGCCCAGAGAGGTGAAAGGGAACCGCAGTCAAGAACCACCCGTGCCACACGCTTGTTCTGCTTTCATTAACATCCTTTTCGGTTTTCTAGGCGGTCAGTGCATTAGCTGGAGTTCAGGACCAGCTCATTGAGAAGCGTAAGTCACTTTTTCATTTCTCTCAGAATTTGGAAAGAATTACCCTTCTCCCCACCATTCAGCTCTGTCTCCAGTTGTCTGGATCTGTGCTGTAGTCACTGCTCCCCCACAGTTCTCCCTGTCCAGGGACCTGTGGCTGCTCCTCTTAGGCCGGCTCCCGAGTACTCCCAGCACAATCTCTAGCTACAAAAGTCAGCAAAGTGGCACTGTGAGAAACAGAAGTAAAGTTGAGCTTCTTTTCTCGAGCAAACTTTTATGCTCAGCAAGGTTTTTTTGTGCATACAGTTTATTTAAATGGATTTGGTGCTCTTTGGAGAAAGAGGTTAGAAGAGCTGAAGCAACACGTTTCTGTTTGTGTGTCTGTCAGTCAGTTGCAAGTGACACGGGGAGGAGGCACTTATGTTCAGGATTTTAAAAACGTTTTTGTAATCAATATCAAATCAGGTGCAATTCTAGCGTGCCTCAGTTGCTGAGGAGGTGGCTTGCTGTCCTTCAGAAATATTTTTCAGGTTTTCTTATTTACCTCCTGGTGCCATAAGGCTCAGCACGTCTCTGCTTCCCCGTGCGCTGCTGCTGAGGGTTGCTTCTTCCATGCAGGGCTTTGCCAGGGCAGCCTGGGATGTGAGCTGCGGGGAGGTAACCATTGTGCTCGTCTGTCTTTGTCATGCTCTAGGGGAGCCAGGCAGCGGCACAGAAAGTGACACTTCTCCAGACTTTCACAATCAGGAGAATGAGCCCAACCAGGAGGATGCTGAAGAGCTGGATGGGTCTGTGCAGGGGGTGAAACCCCAGAAAGCCGCTTCCTCTACTTCTTCTGGGAGCCACCACAGCAGCCACAAAAAACGGAAGAACAAAAATCGACACAGGTTAGTGGTACCAGCAGCCTTCTTGTCTTGCCTTCTGAATGGTTAGCTGTTGTTGAATTTACCATTATGTGAAAGGAGCTAGTAACTTGTTAGAATAATGAGCAGCTCGGGTCATTTGTTTTGGTAATTTTTCTGGTTTTTAGTTGTATGCATCCTGTAGTGTTCATCAGGACCCCATTGCCCCCGTTGTATCAAGGAGGGAAGAGCATGCTGAGGAAGTTAAACAAGCAGCACAGGGTACTAACTCCAGCTCTGGTACAGCTATGCTTTTGACTAGGCTTTTTCAACTCCTCTGTCTGTCCAGGAGAATAAAGATGTCTTCCTTCCAGTAGAGGAAGATTGCAGTCCTGGCCTCCTGTGCTTGCTTCTTGGTTTCTGCAGAACCAAGAAAGATAGCAATGATGTCAGTACTTTCCTTGGAAAAGAAGGGTGAAAAAGCAAATTGGAATGTTTTGGAGGTTGTGGACACTCTTCACTAAGATTTCCACTCCGAGCTCTTTCAGTTTTCAGTGTCCCAAACTGAGTTTCTTTTGATTATGGCATGGAAGAGTTGCTTTGTCACGTTAACCTCAAAGTGTTTGTTATTAAACTGGCCTGAAATTCATGTGAAACAAAGCTTTTCTGAACTCCTTATGGTTGAATTTAGATGACCCTTAAGGTATGCCCCTAAGGCGTGATGCAGCATGGCGGGCTGATGGCTCAGAAATCTGAAATAAAGTCCCTGCCTTACAGTGCTGCTCTCCACGGGCCAACGTAACCTGCTGCTTAACCGTGTCTCGGTGCCCCGCGGCAGAGCTAGCCCAAGGATTTCTACAGAGTATGACAGTGCACTGCGGAGTCACACCCTAAGGGGAAAAAAAAAAAACCCATGGAAATCCATGCTTTTGGAAAGAGGAGACACTGCGGAACTGCACCTCTCTGGAAATGATTGCTGGAACTGGTACCTAAAGATGCCTAAAGAAGTAAAGGAGCTTTTAAAAATCAAGCGTTCTTGCTAACTCTGAGCTTGTTGGCTTTGTGTGTGGATGGGCTTTCCTCTTTAAGGGACCTTCCCATACAATTACAGGAGAGAAACGTTTTAAAGAAAAGTGGTACAAATTTACAAAGATTGCTGGGGGAAGGTTGGTTTGGGAGATGCGGAGGTAGGTATAGTACTTGAAAAATGTTTAACTACTTTTTCTCCTTCATTAGGTTTTGAGTCATTAGCGTGTCTTTAACTCTTAGATCAGAATTTTCTTCCTACAGCAGTCTTAATTGGGCAAACATCCTAAAGTACGGGATGTCCCTTTGGTACATCGTGAGCTGGGAATACAAAGCAGTTCAAAACTCTTTTTTTTGCCTGTAGACAATTGGAAAGAAGTTCAGGAATAACACAAGAAACTACATCTGTAAACAAGTTCAGAGGAACAATATGTAAAACTGAAGTACAGCCCAAGAAAACTGCTGTTTCAAACAAACTATAAAATATTCTACTAAGCACTTACATGGACAGCAAACCAATGCACTGCAGACGCAGTGGGGTGCAATACAAATGCTGTAAATATTCTAAATTCTTTTGCTCCGTTGCATAACCCGAACTTTAGCGACAGGAGTTAGGAAGGAACTGCCCTGCTGACAGGTTGTGTTGCTTTGGGGTTTCTTCTACATTCCTTCCACTGAAGCAGCTGATGCTGGCTACTGTCGGGGACAGAATGTTGGACATGAGGAGCCCTAGTCTGATCTGGTATGGCAATTCTTATCGTCCTAAGAGATACGTCAGACAAACCTACATTACAGAAAGGCTTTTGCAGTTAGTAATTGACTGTTTTGTAATGCTTAGCATGGCAGATAGATAATTAAAAGAAGATAACTAAATTTGTCTGTAATAAAAACACTGCTAAAATTGTGAATGCTGCTACTGACTATCCCCTAAATTTTGGCAGAAAAGACCAAACAATTTTCAAGTATATCTAGGTTAAAAAAAAGCAAGCAACAGAACAGTCCCGGTCTACTGAAAGTACAGCTAAGTGCTTTAAAATGCATTGCAGCCCAGAGTGCTCTTTAGGAAGAGACCTGCGTGTCTGTTTCTTGAGTGTCATGGAATGCAAAAAAAAAAAAAAAGGCAAGAAAAAGAAATATTGGCGTTTCTTTTTGTTCAGAAGCTCTTCCATTTGCCAGCATACGTTTGAGTTCTGCTCGCCTGGTGTCATGGAGCAAAAAAAAAAAAAAAGGCAAGAAAAAGAAATATTGGCGTTTCTTTTTGTTCAGAAGCTCTTCCATTTGCCAGCATACGTTTGAGTTCTGCTCGCCTGTTCCTGAAGAACTGGGAGGTGTTGGGAACAGGCACCCTGAAGGTGCACTGACTCCACTGGATTTTCTACTTCGTATGCCACCGAGAGCAGTGTGGGAAGTTGGATTCGGACTGGGCAGAACTGGTGTGGATAGGCAGTTTAACTTCGAACAGTTAAAAACAGGGAATCAGGTGGAAGTTACAGTGTCTTTACTGAAGTCGTTCTCTGTTCCTTCTGAGACCACAGGAAGGCCAAGATGATTATTTTCTGTGTGCTCAGCAATTTTCATGGCTAAAAAGTATTTCAGGAGAAAACAATACTGTTTCCTCTTAGAAATTCAGCGCTGAAAAGCTACTAAGTTACAGCTGGTGATGATAAGTCCTTTCCAACAAATACAGTTGTTAGCTCTGGGGCAGAACTGTTTCTAGAGACAGTGCTGTGATATCCGTGTGAATGCTGAGACAAGGGGTGGGAACGTCACCGAACTGTAATTAGCTGTGGCCGATTGACCGTGTTCTCTTTTTAGCTCACTAAAGGAAGCGAGTGCAAGAGGATGTGTGTATGCGTGTGCATTATGAGAATATTCGAATGCAAAGTGGGCCACTTAGTTCTGTGTCGTCGCCACCTCTGCCTGAACAAGCTTTGCTTTGCCGTAATAGTCTAGACAAAGCCACTGCTTTCTGACCACCCGCTCGTTGGTTTTTGCAAGCAAATCAGTTTTTCTCTCTGCCTGTGAGCTAGTGTGCACTCTCACGCATCTGATAGCTTCCTTTTCCAGCACCTAAATTCCCTCCGTAAAAGCACTCTGCCTCTGTTCTAACACCTCTTTTTCCCAGAAATCCAATTGGGGAGGGGGACTCTGGATTGCCAATCTGGAGTGCTTTTTGTGCCCAATTCTGGTTAAGATATCTTAAGAACTTTATGGCTTTATTATTTTTTAATTTTATTTTATTTTTTAGTAATCTCGCTAGGGTGGCTAATCAACTAATTTATTTAATTCATTAGTATATTAATTTCTATTGCTTTCTTCCTTTCAAATGCTGCCCCTCAGCCCGTCTGGCATGTTTGATTATGACTTTGAGTAAGTTTGACTTGAATTAGTACTTGTGCTGTGTTGTTAGTGTGTAGACACCAATGTGCCTTTTGAGACCTTTCTAACCCATAGTTTATCTGTTTAATTGTAGGTATGTATATTAGGTTAGGCTGGGAAGTTTTTTTTAAAAACAGAAAAGCGTGATGGAGGTAACATTTTATTTAATAACTTCAGCAAAATTAAATTAACTTCACTCTTCCTTACCTTTCTATTTCATTTTTAAATAGATAAACTTTTTAACTTAAAAACTTAGTTTAAAAACTGATTCTTCTGGCTTTGCTTCTTAAGGAGATTAGTGTAGACTTGGATATTTCCTTCTGGAAAAATGTAATGAACTCAGTACCTTTGACTCATATAACCCCTGTCGTCTTAAACTCCTATCTCTATTCCAAGTAAATAACCATTACCACTATGTCTGAATAATTACCTGTGGCATAGTTACACATCTAACACATTAACATAGAGCATGCATATTTAACCTTACTTCTTTATGCTGCATAACTTCCCTGTGATTTTTATTATGAACCTTTATTAACTGGTTTTTTGAGTGGACGGAATATGCATTTTGGCAAATAATAAGAATCCACTCTCCGTCTCTTTGCTGCTCTCTTGTCCAGTAATATTGGGACAGTGATTTGGCTCAGCCGAATTGAGAATGTGGATTGAATTAACCAAATAGTCTTTGTTGTAGCCTGTGCCATATGCAGTAGCTGGTTCTTTGAACTCTAGTCTTGGTTTAATGTATTGAAATGGACATTTCTCTTATCTTTCCAACCACAGGATTGATCTCAAGTTAAACAAAAAGCCAAGAGCCGTAAGTATCAGTGCTCTGTCATTGTTTTCATTGCTCATCTGTAGACTTGAGTGGCTGACTGACTCCTAATCTTAAAAAGCCTCCCTCTGCTGTAATTTAAGATCTTATTTTCATGGTTGAGGAGTATCATGGTATGAAATAAGCATTGTCTTGTGGATTTAACAGTAAATAAGCCCAGGTAGGCTTGTTATGAAGCTAGGTCACAGTTAAGTCCTATGCACTTTTTATGAAAAAAGCTGTTTTGCGTCCTATTATCTTGTCATGATCTGGAACATTAAAAGCATCTGGTTTGAGTTGATGTGTTCTTGAACTAAGGTTTTGAAGGGTCCTTTCTTTTGAATGTTTAGCTACAAGAAAAAAAATCTCTTTTCTGTTTTGCCTGCAACTAATGGTATGTAGAAATGAGAGAAGACTGAGAATCCCAGCTCTGCAAGCAGAATTGAAGGTAGAAAGGTCTTAATGTGCCTGTCCTTTCCTTTCTCTGCAGGACTACTAGACTCATCAGTGCTGATGCTTCTGGGATTTAGGTCTACATGAATCCCCACTGAGAAAAATGCCAGTCGACTGAATGAGCACGATGGCAGCTCTCTGGCCAAGTGTCTGCAGATGGGAGTGGCTCACTCTAAAGAACTTAGATGGGGGGAGAAAATCTTGGACCATGTACTTTGCATCATTTTTAAATCACCTGAGTTGCAGGAAGACTAAGGTGTAGTAGTAGTAGTAGTAGTAGTCCTGAATTCCTGACTATTCTGTGCTTCCACCTCAGTCGGGAACTTCCTAAAATTGACTGATGTTGCTGCTGCCACCCCTGTCATCTGCAAACCCATGGAGAGGTATTTCTTTTTCCACTGGAACTGGGGTATGATTCAGTATGTCCCATCCATGTTGTAAGACTTAGATTACTTTTGTTGCTGATACTTAGCTTTGTAGTTTTGTTTTTGTTTTGGTTTTTTTGTTGGTTTTGTTGTTTGTTTTTTAAACCAAAGTGTATAGCTAACAAATTGACTTTTGGTTTCTTTGTTTTAATCCATGTAGAGTGGAAGGTTCTTCATTTTGTGGAACAGCTCATTTTGATTCCTACTCAAGCAGAGAAGAAGGTGGTTAACCCTTTTCTCTAATTTTAAACACCATCCCCTAAAATTTACGGAGTGCTTTTAGATGCAGGGAAGGCTGGAGCTCAAAGCCATCTTGCTCTTTGCTATCTTTGAGGTTGGGTGGATTCTCTTTTTAATACAAACTTCTGTCATTTGTACATAAACAATAAAAGTTACATGTTTGTCTCTCTTCTCATGTTTTGTTCACTCCAAAATTTGACTCCTAGTGCTTTTTATTCTCCACCTGCTTTATGAGGACTTTGCTGGGATTCTTCCACTTCCGCATAGTAGCTGTTCCTTGTCTCGTGACCCTTAGGAGGTTTCCTTTGTGCTTTCTTTCCTCTGGTAGATATAACATTGAGTACTTGAAAGGATTGCCAGGCACTAATCTCCAGCTGTGTTCAACTAATCCTGCTTCAAGGTAGGACTTGGATGTAAGTCAGTTCTTGCTGATACTGGCAAAATGCCCACAGATAAGGGATGAGCAGTCTGGATTGCCACTGGAAGAGTACACAGAGGGATGGGTGTTAGGTGCTTTTCACAGTAGCCAGGTCAAGATATCAGTGCTGATGTTGAAATAGGCTTTGCTTTTCCCAAGGTGGCAAATTGCCTTTGTTACCGGTGCTGTAATGCATTTGTGTCTGCTTAAACGTTGCCGGTGGAGGGAGTGCCATGGGAAAAGTCGTATCCCTTACAGCTCCCCGGTACGTGCATGTGCACTTGTTACAGCTGAGTGTTCATTCCGTTCTGCTACACCTCTGCTTTCCCGGTGTCTTGGGTGTTTTTCAGCTCCCTCCAGGCAACCCAGTCAGTGCAGAATGGTACCTAAGAGTGAAGGCAAATGTATAGGAGCAAAGTTCTCCCTTGTTCTGTTGTCTGGTTCAGGGATCAAGGCAGCTCCGTATTTGTTCATGGTGGGAGCTGGCTTATCCCGCAGTAGAGCGAGCGGCTGGCGCTCTGCTGTCAGGGGCCGACGGCTGCTTATCTGTGGGGGGTCTCGGGATGTAACGGCTTAATGGGAGAGCTGCAAAGCTTGCCCTACTTTTTTGTGTTTTAAGTTACAGAGGTTAAATACAGGGGGGTGGAAGATCTAGGAAACAGCATAAACTGCTAAAAGGCCTTGCTTTTCCATAGTTCTGGAAAAAAGAAGTCGTAGCTGATGGGTTTTGATTACTTGGCCTTGGTACAAAAGCAGCTTTTCTCCCACTACTGCTGCTGTTCCAAAGCAAGGATTGCAAAAGCGCCTGAACTTCAGAGGGTAAAAATCTTTGCTGCACCTCTTTGACCTCGAGGAAAGCTGCTGTACCTTTTTGGCCAGAACATTTACCTGCAGAGAAACAGCAAAGGGGTCATGTAGCTCGGAGTCCTGTGTGTACAGGCATTTTTTTGTGGCAAAGTGTCAATCAGCTCCGCTTTCTCTGTGATACGCATTAGGGGTGCTGTGGGGACAAGGGGAAAATGCAATCTTTCCAGCCTCCAGCAGTGTTTGTCACTAAAGGAAGGGGACAGCCTGTTCTGACGAGGACAGTGTCTGATGGCAGCAGCCCGGGGGAGCCAGCACATCGATCAGGGCAGAAAGCTAAATGGCAAATGCTTGGTTCACAGTTAAAGGAACCCCGTTCTGCTGATATGCAGCTATTCCCTCCCAGGTCCTGCTGACCATCAGCAGCCCTTTGGCTGCAGTGAGACAGGTGAGAGTAAGAGGCCATGGGGCCCCATGCAGTCTGCCCCAGCAGTTGGAACAGTTCCTTGTCCCAGAGCAAGAACTGATAGCCACGGCTCTGCAGCACCAGTTTCCCTGCAGTGTTACTGTAAGGAGCGGGGACAACAGTGTGCGGGGTCTCTGATCACTTTGGGAGCATAAGCACTATCACCTACAAGAGTGTCGTGAGGTGGATGCTGGCGTCTGACTCTGGCAGTTTTGCCTAAAATGTCTGTTTTATTTCTGAAGACTTCTATTTTTCTTCCTAAACAGCCTGAGTGACTAAAGATCCCCAGTGCCTGGCCTTGGACATGGGAGTCAGAGCGAGCTGCACAGGCTGTTACCTGAATGGTAATGAAAGCTAAAAGTATTAGTTAAAAATAAATCACAAGTCCTTTGCTTGCAGAAGATGAATCCTGCACAGAGCAAATGAGGGGTGGCAGAGCAGCAACTGTCCTATGGCCACCAAAGGTAGAGCAGAAGGAACGCTAATCCCCTGCACAGCCTCGTCACCAAGAGGATTAGGCAGGAGTTTATTGAGCCCAAGCAAGCGGCCAAGCAGCAACCGAGAGCTGACGCCAGGCAGGAGGGGCAGCAGCCACCCCGCCTGTGTCCGGGAGGGGTCTGTGCGTGGTGCATTGCTGGGTAAGGGGGCAGAGCTGGGGAGGGGGAGCAGGCACCCCCACTGAGCATGTATGCCATGTGCTGGGATTGGGCCCCGCAAGTGCTTGCCTTCCCTCTCGCTAGCCTGGCACTCGGCGAGCTGGGCTGGACGCTGGTGTGCAGTGGTGCACCACGTGTCCCTCTGGTGCGCAGAGGGTGGTGGGTGAGCAAGGCAGCGGCTCCCGGGGGCGCGGGCACATCACCTCTCCGTCTCCTGGTCTGCAGGGTCCCCATGGGCAGGCAGCGGCGGCGCGGCCTGCCGGTGCCAAGGTGGAGGCAGCTCCTGCGCGCCGGGTGCTGGTGGCTCCTGTCGCTCTCTGGGACGGCGCTCCGGGGGCTGCGGTGGTTCTGGAGGCTGGCGTGGGTTGGTACTGTGGGGCTCCTTCCCCAAGGGCCTTCACGCACTTGTGTCGGCTCCAATGTGGCGTGTGTCCGGAACCAGGGGCTGGGGCACGGGGTGGAGTGTGCTGCCAGGGCTCCGTCTCTGTACCGGTGGCACTGGGGGCTGTGGTTCGGTGTGGCCAGGGCA
>NW_008795919.1:799485-799746 GCF_000699145.1 Aptenodytes forsteri
CCCAATCTGCCCCCACGCCACAGGGGCTGTGGAGAGCTCCAACCCCTGGGACACGGCTGAGCCTGGTAACGTGGTCTGTTGGGTGGCCCTGCAGTGCCAGCGGGGCTGTAGGTCCCCAAGGCATGGCATGGCATGGCAGGGTTTCCCGGTCAGGGTCAGTGCCAGCGGGGCTGTAGGTCCTCAAGGCATGGCATGGCATGGCATGGCAGGGTTTCCTGGTCAGGGTCAGTGCCAGGGCCCATCCCAGGCCGGCTCCCCATA
>NW_008795919.1:799898-800336 GCF_000699145.1 Aptenodytes forsteri
GAGGTCGGTGGCTCCGCTTCTGCGCTGGAATCGGGACAGGCAGGTGGGTACCCAGCATGGCGGCGCGGGCAGGTGGGGGTGTCCCTGGTGCAGAGGCCGGGCAGGGCAGGTGTTGTGGAGCGCTGGCGGGAGCAGAGCTGTGGTGCCAGGGCAGCAGCGGAGCAGCAGCGGCCAGGCGACGCCAGCGAGGCTGTGCTGGGGAGGCTGGAGGCTCTGGAGGCCGGCGGCCGGCGGAGGCCGACGTCCGCTTCCTCTGCACCGAGCTGGGCGCTGAGAAGCTGCTGTGGAGCAGCCGGTTCCTGGAGCTGCTGCAGGAGCAGCAAGGCTTGCGCCAGCGGGTGAGTCCCCCCTGGGGCCCCCAGCCCCCTCGGTCCCCTCTGGTACCCCAGACCCTCATGCCCTGTCCCAGCTGCAGGAACGTACCTGGCAGTGGGACAG
>NW_008795919.1:800439-806206 GCF_000699145.1 Aptenodytes forsteri
GGGGGGAGCCCGCCACCTGCAGCCAGCAGACCTGGGGGGCAACGTGCTGAGCTGTGCCAGTGAGCAGCATGGGGAACCCACCAGCTCCCACCTGGGCACTGGGCAGCACTGGTGGGCACTGGACTGCCCTGGGAAGTACTTGGGAGGAGAGCGTGCTGGGGAAGGGTCAGGATGCTGGCTGCCCAACCCCAGGGGCAGGTGGCCTGGCCCCAGCTGGACCTGGCAGGAGGAAGCGACAGTGGTGCGGGGGGGCTCCATGGGTGCAGCTCCTGTCCCTGGGCCTGCATGGAGCAGCTGCCCAGGGTCTGCTGCTGCCCCCAAGGTACCCCAGCACCAGGTCGCGGCCCCTGCGTGGCTCCCAGTCCTCTGCACCAGAGACCAGTCGCTGCCGCGAGCCCGGCTGGGCGCTGCTGCACCCGGCAGAGCTCTGGCCATCACTTCCCCTCTTGCCCTTTTGCTCTGTTAAAGGACGCTGCTGGATGGAGCCACCCTGGCAGCCGGCCCTGTGCCCCGGCAGCCTTTTGGGGCCAGCAGCTCCGTGACAGGCAGAAAATGTAAGTGAAGGTGTTGGCGAGACGGGAAGGAGCCACATGTCCCTCCCTGCCCAGGCACCACAGGACACAGGCCAGGATGGCGCGGTCCCAGTTGCGTTCTGTATGTGCCTCCATCCCTCAGTGTCAGCCGGGCCCTGTGCTGTCCTGCCCAGCCCTGCCCTGCCCTGCCCATTCAGCAGAACTGCAGCCATTTCCCAGGAGCAGGAACCAGCCGGGAGGCAGCTCGGGATGAGCTGCTGCCTCCTGCGCTGCCCAGGGCAGGTCACAGCCGCCTTGTGCCCGGGGCCACCCTGGGGCTGACTGCGCCCTGGGCAGGTTCTCTCCAGTGGAGCCCAGCAAGGAGCATCTTCCTGATCCATTGCAACTTGTTGGGAGCTTACAGGAGCGAGGAGTAAGGTCACTGCCAGCTCCCAGTCACCTTGCACAAGCTGGAGACACTGGGGCCATGGATGGATTGCAAAAACCAAGTTCTGCCCTGTTTACTTCCTCGTTGGCCAGATAAATCCCCTCCGTCAGCTGCTCCGCACACATGTTGCAACTCGCGGCCGGCTCCTTGCAACAGCACTTGGGGGGAACCGGCTCTCTTGGGGTGGCCCAGGGGCCCTCATGCCTGGAGAATGGCTCAGCCAGGGATGCTGTGCCACAGGAGTGCCAGTCCTGAGCGGAACAGGCTCTGAGCTGCACCAACTGCATGGGGCACATGTGAGGAAACTCGCCTCTGGCCCCTGCAAAGTGCTGTGTCGGGTCAGTCAGCCCCCAGCCCAGCAAAGGGAGAGGAAGCGGCCAGGGTGGGCTGAAGGAGGGTGCTGAGCTTCCCACCCCCAGGAGGGCAGATCTGGCATGGCCACAGGCCCCCATGGGTGGCAGGATCAGCCTCAGGCTGCTGCATGAGGTGCAGGGGTGAAGGACCACCCTGTGCCCAAGCCCTGGTCCTGCCTCAGGGGGCTGTGTGCTGCTCCCACCCTGCCATGGACTACCCCTGGGGCTGCCAGCTGTTGCTCTGCTGCTGTAAAATACAGGCGGCCACTTTCCACTTGGTTGTGTTTGCTTGGTCTTTCCCCTGCACAGGCTGGGCTGGCTGTGCCACCACCGCGCTGCAGAGACCCTGGTCCCACAGCTCTTTGGGGAGGGGGTGCCAAGACGAGCTGTTGCCGAAGCAGAGAGGGGACCGGTCCCCGCCCCGCGGCAGCCCAGGGCCTGGCCCGGAGCGGTGCGTGCCGCAGAGGTGATTCAGTCAGGAAGTGTTCGCTGCAAATGTGAACTGTGCTGCTGAGGGGAGCGTGCGGCAGCAGCGCTTCCTGCCTGGGAGATAATCCTACCTTGCGAGAAGGCTATGCAAACCAGCCGCTCCTTGCCAAGAGATGGGCAAACTCTTTTCATCCCTGTTCCCACTGCTGAAAACATGTCTCGCCAGCCCTGTGTGCACAGCCCTTCCCTGCAAGCCCTGGCACTGCGCTGTCTGCCACCGTCAGCTGCCTACACCCTTGGCAGCGGTGACCCCACAAGTGCCTGGCACTTAATAACTCCCAACAAGTGCCAGGTAAAGGGAGAATGAAGCTACTTGCTGGCAAGTGGCCTATTGCAGAAGCTGCAGCTGCCCCTGAGACAAGGCAGCCACTAATACAGGGGCATCTGCCCTCTGCCATGGGCAGCACAAGGCTCCTGCTGTCACTGCCTGCGCGACCTACAGGCGCAGCTTGCTGGGGGCCCAGTGATGCCACCAAGCACATGCACCGAGCCCCCAGCCTTTGCATTAGGCAGGGAACAAACTACTGAACAAATCTGTGCCCGTAACTGGCGCCCTACTTCCCAAGCCACCATGCAGGCAGGCGTCTTCCTCTGTTGTGCCTGTAACTGGCGCCCTACTTCCCAAGCAGGGCAGATGCCCTGATCC
The DNA here is from genome assembly GCF_000699145.1 of Aptenodytes forsteri. Lineage (NCBI taxonomy): Eukaryota > Metazoa > Chordata > Aves > Sphenisciformes > Spheniscidae > Aptenodytes > Aptenodytes forsteri. Next base: position 802,888 of record NW_008795919.1, read on the forward strand.
ACCATGGAGGCAGGCATCTTCCTCTGGGACAGGCCAGAGGAAACTCCAGTTTCTCCTGCCTTCTCTCCAGCTGGTGCTCACTATGGGCTGCAGTTTTTACTTGGGGTGAGTGTAAATACCTCCCCTTTCCCCCCAAGCACATGACTGAGGGTCAGCCAGTGACCCTGCTCCTGGCAGTCCTGCAGCCCTGAGAACTGACCTCCAGCACTAAGGCTTTTATGGGAATACGTTCATTCTGGTTTTATTGCCAGCACCAGGCAGACTTGTCTGATGCTGCTTGGGAATTAACCCCACAACACTATGGAACAGCTGCCATGACCCTGCTGCCATCCCCAGGGCCCCGGAGAGCACATGGAAACCATCCCCACAGCCCTGGCTGCAGCCTCCACACCTGCCCCGGGGAGCTGGCTGAGTGCAGGGACTGGGGACAGGCTCCTACGGCGAGCAGGGATCATTCCTCCCAACGTGCCCATGCAACACCCCGCACCGTCAGGGAACTGATGCAATGCAAATAGCAGCAGCCTGACTCATCCTGCACCGACCTGGCTCCTGCACAGTGTTTGAGGTGGGACAGCCCCACACTTCTTAGAAACACGAAAATAAATCCGGTCCTGCAAATGAGCCACTCCTGCTGCAGCAAAACCCCAGCCCCAAATTGGCCATCCCCTCTCCCACAGGAATCACAGCAGCATCCACACAGAGACACCTTAGGAGCACCGGCGGTGTCAGACAGCAACTTTACAGCGATGGGACAAGGTCCCAGCCCTGCTGCAGCCACAGCTCAGCTCTCCAAAGGCAATCCACAGAGCTGTGCTGGAAATCCCCTGCCAGCCCCACTCTGCCAGTGGCTCAGTGACTCTGCCATGGACAGGGTTCAGGAGGTGGAGGGTGAAATCAAGCAGCATTAGCTACATTCGCCAACATTTCCTCGCCACTGGAGCAGCCCCTCGTGGGTGGGCAGCCCCCGCTGCAGCATTCTCACCACGCCAGCTCTGAGTGAGGCAATAGCTGCCTCACAGGCTGCGGAAACCCTTCCCCTGGGCCAACACGCCATGCAAATCCTTCTGACCTATTGCTCAACCAGACACTGTATTAACTCCAAAACATTTGTGCAATGTGGGCCTTCGGGGGCGTGGGGGAGGTATACCGGGCCACAGGGAAGCTCAGGGCTGCTTCTCGCTCATGGCCCGTATCTTCACCAGGAGGCCTGAGCTGGCTGCTGCCACCCCGATTGCTGCAGCAAGGGGTTTAGCTTTGCTCAGGGCAGTCTGCTCAAGGAGAGACTGAGACAGCGAGAAAGCACTTCTGCTGCCCTCGTGCAACTCCTTAAGGGAAAACTTTCCACAGGCAAACCCTGGCCTTAGGGAGCACAGGGGTATTCAGGGCCCAAGCACTGAGGAAGGCTGGTGACAGGCAAAGTGAAAAATGCGTGACTGGAGGGTGAGCACTGATGGGTACCTGCGCAGGCAGCACTCTGCCAACCCCAGCACACCACCAGCCTCCCTGCCTCTGCCTGCTTTCCTTCCATTTGGCAGGACCCAGGCCCTCTCCAGCTGTTGCACCTTTCTGTTCACTTTGGTGCAACATTTACTCTGTGGAGTTACTCGCTTCCTGCATTTCTGTCTTACAGCAAGACTGTACCCCAAACTGCCTCTGAAACACGCAGTGCAGCACTCCTGCCATGCTCAGGACACCTCTTCCCAGCTGCAGGGAGAAAGACAGCCCTGCAGCCTCAGAGTTGGGTGAAAACAACAGCTTGATGCTTCCTTGTAGGGTGGCCTTCCCCAGACGGGTGGCATTGCCACAGCCCCCACGTGACACTGCACACACACATGCTTCCATCACATCGCTGCCCCTTTCCCACGGCCCATACAGGAGCCTTGGATCAGATTCCTGCCTCTGGAAATGCCTTAAAAATGTTAGAGTTGAGCTAGCCACATCCTGGAAATCCCCGATGGGAGGGAACCAGATGGGTTCAAACAAAAGTTCAGCAAGCAAGAAGGGCACAGGGCAGCTGGTGCAGGGGAGAGGCGAGCAAACCCTGGAGAGCAGGCTGGGGCCCTGCAGACACCAGGTGCCTGATCCCTGCTGGGCTGGGAGCAGGGGACTGCGTCCACCACCCGTCACAGGGGAAGGAGAGACAAGAATCCAGCAGTCTCTACCCTGAGAGCGCCACAGCACAGCTTCCCATTTCTTCCTTCCCTCTTTTGAGTATTGATTTAAAAACAAAAAAACAAAGTCAAGATATCCTGCAGCACTGACTTCTGAAGGAGGGCTCTTCCCCTGCTTGTTCATCCTTTTGTTGTACAGTGGATGATATTTATTACCTTTTCCATTTATTTCTAGCACAACTGGAAAGGCAAAGAGGAAACTGTTCTCCTCTACCCCCAAAACACACTGGTAGACCCCTCATTCCTCTTCGCAAGCACTCCCACTCAGCCTCCTCACTTCCACATCAAAAGAGTTTTTCCTACCCCAACCCACCCTCCTTGGTTCCCTTTACACTGCCTCGTGCTTTTGAGAAGGATGCAGCCACTGTGATCCCCTCCTGCTGAGGGCAGGCACCTGGCTCAAGCAGGGAACAACCCAGATGACAAGTGAGAATGACTTGACCGCTGCTGGAGGGTGAAGGACAGCATGCTTGATTTGGAAGGAAAGAGCTAGCAATGGATGGGCTCACCAGACTTGTGAGCACTCTGTGCTTGCAGAGCTCGCAGCCGTTCAGCCAGCTCCCATTGGCCCCACTGTCCACCAGAAACAGCCTTGGGTCATCTCAGCAATTCTTCTCTTTCCCATGGTTGTGCCCTGATGTTTTTCAGGAGCCTTCTGCACCCCATTCTCCAGCTCAGCCTGGGAGCTCCCCCTTTCAAGGAGAACAGCAGCGATTCCTCAGCCTGTCAGGGTAGGAAAAGCTGCTCGGAGAGGAGCCAGCCTCCTGCGGGGCTCCGCACGAGGCTTTACCAACTGCACAAGGCCGACAGGATGAAGGCAGGGCAACCCCACTGCAGTACAGGGAACTTTCAACAGGGCACCTGTGTGTGACCTCCTTAACTCAGTAAGCTGACAAGAAGATCTAACCTATTTTAGAAGGATAAGAAACACAATGCAGACACACAGCAATCATGACAGGTCCTCCCTGCCGACGTGCCCCGAGGAAGCGGTAAGCCACAGGATGCGTCTTGAAAATTCCACAATAACAGCACAGCAAGAGCCTGCCCCAGTGCAGCAGCCTGCAGCATGCAGATCAGCAACTCCTCTGACTCAGTGCAGGGGGGGGGGGGGGGAAATGGAGCGGGGGAAGGTCCGCCCAGCAATACCC
>NW_008795919.1:806320-816389 GCF_000699145.1 Aptenodytes forsteri
GGGGGGAATATGCAGCAGTGACAGTTCCGACCAGCATTCCCCGCATTTCCCAAGCTCCTGAGCAGCACAGTGAACAGGCCCACGGGGATGCAGGGCACACAAGAAAGCACTACTCAAACACACAAGATGCTCCAGGGGCAGGAGGTGCAGGTTCACTCACACAGAAGCCTTGTGTGAGAGAATTCAGAGAAACAGTGGCTGGATTCCCACTGGGTTTTCTGGGTAGCATGGCAGCATACACAGCAGCAGTTTGTGGGAATAATTTTGACCAGATTTGTTAGGGACTGACCCTCCCAAATTGCTCTGTGCACCACCAGGACTGTCACTGCAATAGAAAAGTTAACATCACAACCAAACTAAGTCACAACCAGCTCTTCCCTTCCTGGTTATGGTAATGAACCTCTGTGCTTCTGCACGGATTCCTTTAGTTCTATCAGTCCAGCTTTGATGGAAATAAACACTCCCCCCCACATCTACACATCCTGCAAAACTAAAATTATCTATTATTTTACTAGAAGACCAGCCTTAAAATCCTGCGGCGTTTTTCAACTACAGACCCCACTACAAACAGCAGAAGAGTCTTCACCTGGTTAAAAGGTCTGATCAAGTCTATGACATCGCTTAATTCTGCCCCCTCCCCCCCCCAAGATCTTAGCCATCATACATGTACAGAGCCACACAAGCTTACTGTCACTTCAGATGAAATCCTCAGGAGGGTTCCTCTCCCACAGCCAATAAATGACCTTTCAGACTGAGGTTTTCAGATTTGTTTTTTTGAAACAAAGCACTATCTCCAGGAGCACCTGCTTCCCTTATTTTTGATTAACTAGAAACAGCCACTGCTCTGTATTAAATTAAAAGCACAAATTTGAATAGAGACCATAAAGTTATTTAACAATTCAGATAAGAACATGCTGTACTGCAGTATAGCAGGTGGGAGGGGAAGATTCTTATACAGAAATGTCAGCATTGATATTCCTACTGCATTTTCTTCCCAGTTCATAACAAACCTTTAGAGTAAAGTCTTGACATGTTACAGTTAGCATATTATCATGCTCAACATCTGGCACAGATGTGCTACATAACTGGATAAAATACACATTTCCAGACTGTACTGCAGAACTGGTCATTAAAACTGAAGCACAGCCCACATTATTTATTCCAAAATAATTAGGAGTGTACTATTCTTTAGCACCTGAGACATCCAACACCACTGCGGTTCTCATGCTGCAGTTCGAGCCACATGCCAGCACACTGCCGCCTCATTGCACCTCGACTGCCAGTGCATCCCCTGTGCAGTGAGCTAACTTCAGTAATGCCGAATAGACAGTAAACACTGGACATGCTATTACCTGCTACAGCAGTTTGGAGCAATTTGTTTTTTTTGACCTGTCACACAGCATCAATTAACAAGCCTGTCAAATCCAGCCATCAGACTGCATATGGAGATCTAAGATTGTCAGAAGAACCCCAGGGAGGAAGGATAATTTCTCTGGCTTTCCTAGAAAGCCAGCCAAAATGTTGAATGGTCTTCCAAAAAGCCACCAGAGACCAAATAATTCAACTCAGCAGTTTTTATTTCTATAACACAAGTTCTTACTTTGCCATGGCTTTCACATGGCTGCCTCCATTCAGTACATAAAATATATACTGCATAATGATACAGAAAGTTCAGTAAAATGTCAGCTTGTGAGTATAAAATGTTAATCTTCTGATTGCAAGAGAAGAAGCATATATTAACGTTCCACCAGAAAAACAAAACACACCACACCAAGTAACACAATGGCTGAGTCGAGAATAGTACTAATTAAAAACAGCATCAAGCAGCAAGTTGCTGGACAATAACATTAAAAACCATTTTTCCTGTAATTTACAAATATGCAAAGTATCAGGTTACTTAAAATTAAGAAGCATTTTGCTTACTAACATGAAACATTACTAATTTGTAATGTATCATAATTAACCAGGTATACAGGTTTCTGTGTCCCTGTGGTTTCTATGGCACATGGTGCCAGTCTGGGCAGGTCACGCTTTGGACAGTCAGAGGGAAGAACAGTAATAGGCAGAACCATTCCTGAAGAGGGTTCTCAGAAACAGCTGTATTCCACTCTCCCCTTCATAATTTGCCACTCAACAACCTTGGTTTAACCACAAGATGGACATATTTTAAAAAACATAACAAAAAACATAGATACAATGTGTATCAACAAATTAACTGCTTCTGGCCTGCAAGTGCAAGAAACATCTCTGCATTCTAAGCACAATGAAATTCCAGGACCAGAACCAATTACTACAGCAATTGGTTTTGCATATTTAAAATCTGTTACAGTATCTACAGTAAAAAACATCTTACAGAGTAAGAGGGAACAAAAGGGGAACAGTCTTACCAAATAAGTCTTATTCTATATTTTTGGATGCTGCTTAGTTTGACAAAGCTGAAGGGGACAGGAAAACTTTCATAAGAAGGAAGATGAAGCAACAGCTTTGCGGAGAAAAATATTAAAGAATCCTCAGGAATAGTACTGGCAGCAGTCCAGACATGGCTACAGCTGTTTTACTGAATGCTCAAGACTATTGCTGTATGAAGACAAAAGGCACAACATCATAAATCCTCCTTGTCAGTGTTTTACAGAGATAGCCTAAGACAGGTTACCAGCCAAGGTCAATGTTTTAGAGCAGCATTAACAGCATGGTCATCCATGTGTTCCGACAACTGCATTTTTCAGCAAATGCCGAACACACAACTTGCGTGTAACTTTGGAGCACTGTCAGGCCTCTCATCCTGAGAAAGGATTGCACTTCTAGCTCCTCTTATTTCTGGGAGCTGAGCAGCTTGCTAAGCACTAAAAACCAAATTAAAGTCAGCTAAACCTAGCTTCATACTAGATTTATAATCCAACATTTTCCACAAATCTGCATGGTGGGATTTAGTAAAGAGGCTTAGTTAAGAGCTAAGAACAGCCTTGACAATGCATTTCAGTCTTCACAAATAAGCCTCACACCACTGCAAAGGTAGTACCCCCTTATCTTTCACAAGCCCCCCCCAGAGTCCTCCCTCCCCGTGCTTGATAATACACTAAGCCATCTCAAAACTGAAGCTAATGGGAGGAGTAAGGTCACATTCAGTTCTGAACAACTGCAGGAATTTAGGGTGTGCCTGACTCACCATGCACCCCCAAAGGAAAAATCCTGTGCTGAAGCTGCAGCCTCTTCTGTTCAGCACCCAGAGCCTCTTCAACATTCTCTGGGGCAGATGGGACCCTAGGCTGTCTCTAAGAGGGGCACACTGTCATGTCTAGACCAGAATTTGCTGTGAGCATACCACATCTGGTATCCAGCCTCCAACTGGAGCCTGGTACTTCCAAGGAGTAAGGAGGAGCCCTCAGAAGGCATCTATGGCAGCTACAGAGTGCAAACACTGCCCCTCGAGCTTCTCACATGCCTGGCTGTCCTCGGCATCTGCCTCATATACCTGGGTTCTGAGACTTGTACGTTAGTATCTCTGCAGCTAGCCTTTGGGGATCCAGAAGCCGAGGGAAACGACTCATCACAGCATCAACTAAATGGGGATGGAATATGCCACACAGCTTGACATGCACATTGGCCCGCTCCTCTGCAAACTGGTCAGAGACAGCCCACTGGCAGGAATCCCCATATGTTGGCCCTGGGGCTCTCTGTACTGAACGAGGATCTCGCACGCTGGTAGATCTCACTTGAGGAGGTGGCATCTGGTACGGTTCAGACCAGTACTCGCGAGAATGGGGTGGAGGGGCATTATACTCATTGGGCAGACTGTATTGCCCAGCATTAGCTGGGTGTACAGGTACTCCATAGCCTGAGAAAGAGTGAGGTGGTCCCGAGTGAGATATCTCAGGGCTATACTGCAAGAAGCTAGCACCAGAGGAAGAAGATTTATGGGAACCATGCTTGTAAGAGACCAGACCATTTTGCTCTAAGCTGGGAGAATGTGGGTAGACAGGTCTCTGCCTACCGCAGGTGCAGACTGCCACCTGATCAGCATGGGAATGATCACAGTGACTGGCAGATCTGTAAGGCCACATGTCAGACAGTTGGTTCTCCAAAGACCCAATGCCTGAGTCGAGATGCTCCTGAGACACATAAGACAGAGAGTCCATATGAGGCTGCTGGTACCTGTCAGAGGACCTGTGGCTCCCACTGTTAGGAGGGACACTGCCTGACACACAGCCTTTGACCTGAAGGGGAACATCACTGGGCTTTGCTTTTTGGGTCAAGCTTTTCCTCTCTGCAGAGACCTTCTGCAAAGAGTTCTTATCACTCTCTGTGGGCACAGAGCACAAGAGCTCTGCCTGGGAACCTCTTTTGCCCTTTTTCTCCTCCTTGGCACTGGTACTTCTGGTAGGAGACAACCTTGCATTGGCTCGGAGTTCATCAGCTAATGAGCGCTGGGGCTGATTGATCCTTTCAGGGTGGTAGAATTTACACTTAATTCCATAAGTGCATTTCTTCCCTGCAAGGAAAGGCAGAGCATGGAATGAGCATGGAATGACCAGCTGAATTTTACCAAATGCATGAATTACACTTGCACAGAAACCTCAGTCTTCATGTTTAGAAGGCAGGTCTTACCATAAGGGCACTGCTGTTTCTTGTGTTCTGGCACCACAGGTTTCTTTCTTAGAAAGTTATCCAGGCTGGGACCATGTCGCCCTAAGGGATCATCTGGAGGCATAAACCTGAAGAAAAATAAATCTCAGTCAGGAACAGTTCATTTTCTTGGGCCAGTGTTTCATTTCTTCTAGAAGTCTCCCATTTCATTGAAGGTTAAAAGCTATCTGACCCCTAAAAAGCTTTCCCATTTCACTGCAGTGACAACTCTCCTGTCACCTAGTAAAGACTGGCATGAAGTGCTTCACTTCAGGCACAGAAGAGGTTTTGTGCTCTGTTGCTGACCAGAATTAGTACTTGCTGCTGGGCCTGTTAATGATTGTCCTGTGAAGAAATCAAGTCCTGGAGCTCTCCTAGGAACTCCACTATGGCAGAACTCCTAGCTCCAAACCACGAATGGCTATTAAGATGACTCCAATTCCCGATGCTTTTGTATCTCACCACAGTTGGGCAGTTCTTCTCACCACACTTCCTTCTACCAAAAAATATCTCTACAGGACTTTTTTTTTTTCTACTCTGTACTAGCATTTTGCTCTTTTCATGCATCACTTGCCATTGCTTCATTAAAACAAGACAGCATGCTCAAGCAGATCTTTTTTAAAAGCAAAGAATGGGAACATACTTGTCGTTAACAAAGGAATACATCAGCAGACGCTCCTCAATGAATTTCTTCCACTCAGGACGCTCGTTCTGCAGGTCCCGATAAGTATCATTAGAAACCACAATGCCATCAGACTCATGTGCCAGTTTCACAATGAATCGATCATCATAACAGACAACACGCTTGCCTCCAACCCGCCTGGAAGGAGTGAAGACCAGAATTTTCTTCTTTTCAAGGTCACGGAGAATGTACTGGTCTAGAACAAACACAACTGTGAACACACTTACACAGCCTAAAGGCCTTCGCACAGATAAAGTAACATTACAAATAAACGACAAAATTCATGTAAAGTCATTTCATTTCTCCACAACCCAGCCTGTATTCTCATCTCTTTTCTTATACCATCCATCAGGCTGCCAGAGGTGGATTCCTAGCCACGGTGCCTGCATGGCACCCGAGAACACTCAGAGCACACCACAGAGGCTGCTGTAATACAGCAAGTCCCATCCACATAATCCTTTGCACGCATCAAAGTGTGATTTGCATTTAAGACTGGCAGACTAGTATCTTTTGTAGTGCCATACTACATGCATAGATTTCTGAGTAGAGTTACTTAGAAATCTCAGCTGTTTGCAAGTTCAGAGCAAACTCCCCTCAATTTGAGTAACTTGACTAAACTCGCAACAAGCTTTAACTTTTAGCATGCAGAAATTCTGCTCAGTCTACAGTGTCAGATATGTTACAGTCAAATACATAGCATGAAGATGTGTCCCTGAAAGAGGAAAAAACCCACAAATAATAAAAGACAAGTTGGGAAGCAGAATAGTATTACATTCTTTGTTATCTGAATTATTCCAGCTGATCCAGGCAAGAACTCGCTTAGGGGAGAAGTTAATGACTAATTCTCACTGGTCAGCTCAGCTTACTGGATCTCCTACTACTTAGATCTTCCATTCATAAGTTAATTACTAACCAGCCAGAACTTTGCAAGCTCATTAAGTGACAAAGCAGTAAGCCTGAAAAGCTACTTTTGGTTTTCATATTTCCACACCTGTTATAAGTACATCTGGTCGTGGCTGCTCTTTCCTCCAAGATGGCACAAATACTGTAATATCCTTGTGTCCTCTGTCCCAAAACCACTGGACAGCCAGAAGGATACCTCGGCAGGAGAACACTTCTTTATTTCCATGGCTGCATCAAAGAAAATTGAGAATTTCAATATTCAGGTTATGTACAGACTAGTCAGGCAATACACTAAGTAAACAGATCCAGCAATTGAGACAACCTTTAGTGAAGAAGCATTAGAGTAGCCCAATCAGTATTTGTTGCTCATCTCCTGTAAATAGCAGCACCAAGATGTTCACAGAATTACTGCTGCTTTTAGCACCTCAGTATACCAATAAATACACAAATCCTCAGTGGCAGGGAGAAAGCAGCCGTAACTGTTGCAGCTGCTCTGAAACAGAGCCTTCGCTTCAACTCTGGACTCTAGATCTTTATTTTTAGCCCTGAGTACAATGTGATCTTGAACACCCTTTGTCCTATTCTGCCAGCTAGCACCAGTGGCTAATCTCTGCCAGTGTAAACTGTACCCTCACTAGGTGTTTTGCTTGTAAAGTTAAGGAAAACAAGACATTTTATGCACTCAGGGACATCAGCACTGAGGAAAGATGCTTCTTCATTATGTCACAACCCAAAAAGTCAGTTACAAATGCACTATTTGCATGAAATAGCAACATCTCCTGTCAACAGGATCAGTGCTGAATGTCTTAAGCACTGGCAGTTTGAGAACAAAGTTTGACAACAGCATCAGAAGCTACGTACCAATGTAAAAAGCTGCTTCTTAATTATTCATTAGGTCACATCAATAAGTTTCCAGAACTTCTAAGAGGAAACTACCACTCCTGTTTTACGAGTGCCAGTATTTACAGTGTAATCAGCTCTTCTGTTGATAATGGTTCTGGCAAACTTTCAACATTTCTGTATCACAGCCCAATTTGTCATTCTGGGGATCTAACAGCCTGTGTTTCAGGATGACACTCTGGTAAGATGTACTATACTGAAGGTAACTGGTCTCATAATTCAGTAAGATTTTCCCCACCTGGACACTACCCCTGCCCCAAGTCTTACTCTTCCCACCTACATTTGAATGACATTTCAACTCCCACCCCCACTTAGCATGCTAGTGAACTCCTCCATAAAGTAATTACTAAGAGCTTACATGTCAGCAGAGGCTTTGCTAAGAAGCACTATTACTGTAGTACAACCGTACCACTAGAAAGAAACAACTTCTCCTCCTGTCCTCACCCTTCTCTGAAGCTATTAAGAATACTGAAGAGTTGGACCAAAATAATTATTCTATAAGAACTATACATTTAACACTAAAACTAACACCTAAAGAGACACCTAACACATCTTCATTAAGAATCCCAAATTACAGAAAGGCTGACATTAACAATCAGAAGAAAGATACTCTAAAAGTTCTCTGATGTCAGATTGGTTTTGCTATAGATAGCCAGACACAGGTTACTGTAGTCTTTTAGAGATAAAAGAGAAAAGCAGAGATTATTTTTTTTTGAGTCCCTGCTACCAATCTCAAATCTATAGAAGGTAGCTAATTGGGCTGATCTGATTTAGCAGCAGCCAAGAAAAAAATTCCCTTAGAAGGAAGTAAAAGCTAATTTCCACTATGATTTGCATATGTTTGTCAAGAGCTGTTCAGGGAGGCCGCTGTACACACTGCAAATGAATCAGCAGGGAACATCACACCATCAATACAGGAAGTTTCAGAATGGAATTCCCCTTCTAGCAAATTGCTTAAAAAAGCCAGACTGCTTTTCTCATGTCAAACTCTGTCCTATTGGCAATGTTATTACCGCCTGGCCTGCCCCGAGTCACATTTACTGTGATCTCTCCTGCGCTTTTTGGGATAATTTTCATCGGTAAGAGGTTCCTCATTCAAAAAACACAACCAATTCTGTTGTTTAAGCCCGAGCACTTATGTAAGGTAAACTTCACTGCAAGAGTCACACTCATCCGCCCAGGTATCACAATGGGCCATTTTCCTCAAGTGACTGCACAGCTGCTGGAGAGCCACAGCCACAGGACTGTGCTCTCCTGCAGACGCCCAGGTCACATCTTTTACTCTCTGGCCCTGCTCGATTACCATCGGAATTCCTTATTTGCCCTGGGACTCGCAGGCTCTGTTTGTCGGTCACACAGCAGACCGTACTCCCTCTTTTCTCAGTCCTGTTCTCAGAACTGTCAACCATGGCTTAGAGAAAACCACACCTGCAAACATATCTCCACTCAGCACTTTCACCTTAGACAAAGTCTACAGTAATGCACGCAGCAGCTCTGTGTGCACCCTGTTAGTGGTTGGTTTGGTTTTTGTTTTATAAAAAGGTCTGTGTACACAAACACACATTACAAGATCTATTAAGCTAAAACACAGTGAAGGAGGCTTGCTTTCAAACTGCAACAAAGCCCAATTCAGAAACCTGGTGCATTAAATTAACAGAGCCCAGACCTCGCTGTGTAGAGGTGGGGAATGCAAGACCAGGGGTTGGGGCAGGCAACGCTCACCATCGTGGGGAACAAAAGCCAAGGTGAAAGTAGGGACATCAGGCCAATAAATATCCAGCCCAGAGATTCTGAGTGGTCCATGGGTATTAGGGCTCCTGCACTCCCAAGTCAGTGTTCCAACCCAAGCGGCTTCACAGGCTGCCTCTGGTTGCAGTACCTGACAGGACCTGCACCATCAGCACCAGAGCACCCGAGATGCTGAGGGTGAGTCGCAGCCCTGCCTTGGTGACACCATATAGTAGAGTGCCCCTTTGGCATCCCATCCGTTCTCTACACTGTACGGAAATTTAACCAAAATACAAGAGTCACAATTTGGAGACTAGTCTCTAGTGCAGGAGACAGCTCCATATTACAAAGCCTTCTCTAATTAAACCTGTAATTATTTATTGAGCAACTTCCTGCTAGAGAAACTTACATAAAGCCATTAGGTAAGAGGACAACGTATCTCCAGTTATCTTCCTCATACGCTAGAAAATAGAAGGAAGTGTCTTTATTTCCCAGGAAGCACGCCCACTCTTCTCAGAACCCTGTGACCACTGGTTATGGGCTAGCAGAGACCATGGGCAGGAGAGGCCGACAAGGCAGACTGCATCTGCAAACATGATGCTCATCCTCGTGAGAGCTACACGTACTGGTGAGGTGCTGTGGAAAATATTACCAGCCACTACCAGGGTATCCAGCAGTAGCTGTTTGCAGTGAGAAACCCCCAGAGGTTTTCAGACTCCAAGCTTTCAGCACTTGGCACGCCTCATAGCTGGAGGTCACACAAAAGCACCACCTCACCAGGCTACCGCAGCAAGGACCAACAGCCCCGGAGAGACCACCGTGCCCACCCAGAAACCCCAAACGCACCTCATGGCCACATTGCTGCCATCGATAACGATGGGCTTCAGGTTCTCGCTTTCTGTCTCCTCCGGGGCCGGCACGGGCGCGGGGGTCTTGTTCGCGCCCCCCCCCCGCGGGACCAGCGGGGCCTCCTTGGTCTCCGGCGGGGCCTCGGCGCTCTCCCGCTCGGCCGGGCCGTGCTTCACCAGCTCCCCCAGCACGGTGTTGGTGTCGGCGTTCAGGCCGAGCTTCTGCAGCACGACGTGGATCTCCTCCGAGGAGTAGCCCAGCTTGCGGAAGAAGTCCACCTTCAGCTGCATCTCGGCTCTGTCGCAGGGCTCCCGCCCGGGGCTCCGCACCTCCTCGGGCGGCTCCGCGCCGGGCAGGCCGCCCGGGCCGAGGCAGCGGCTCTCG
>NW_008795919.1:817101-826885 GCF_000699145.1 Aptenodytes forsteri
CCGTCCCCGGCCCCTGCGGTTCCCTTTGGTCCCCTTCCAGCCCCGCCGATGCCTCCTTGCGGAATAACCCCGGCAGATGTAGAGACAGGTCCCTGCTGCAAACACCTGGTTTTTATGCAAATCGTGTTGCAATGCGGGCAGATTTGCCCCGACAAGCGTGCTCGTTAGGTAAATGCTCCCTTCTGCTTCCTGGTCTCCTCCAGGGACAGCCCGTGCTCCCCGCTGTGTGATCTGCGGCCCTTCAGCCTGGCCGGCACGGCAAAACCCCAAGTTAGCAAAGGCAGGCAAATCCTGGATCGAAGAGGTCGATGCGGTAGAGAAGCTGGTTCCTCAGAGGGTTTTCCAGCTTGTCCTTGGCTGCTGTTACTCTGAGGTTAAAAACATAAAACATTAAAACTGCAGTCCTGGCCCTTTTTTACTTCCCCACCACCATCAGAGGTGGATGTCAAGTGGGAATTGAGTCCCAGCGCTCTGAAACATGTGCTTGGTGCTTCCCGAAAGAGAGTGCATCTCCTGACCCGTACAGGGCGTAAGGCGGTACCAACCTGCTGCCCCTCACCGTGTTAAAGACCAGGCTTCGGCCTAAGAGCTGTCAGGAGAACATCGCTCCAGCCCCGGCACACTCAGCGCCCAGTTGGAAAGCAGAGGAGACCCATGAGCTGAAACTGGAAAGGGAGGGAAACGGGACAGAGGGCAGGGGACGGTGGGTTGTATCGGGTGCAAGGACAATCCTGCAGTCACCAAGGAGTCGCTGAGAATGCACCACTGCTGTTTAAGCCAAGCCTAAGCTGTAGGCAGCTTTAGGCAGAAGGAACGTGTGATTGCACAGCCACAAGCTTCGGGCACATCAGCAAAGGTGCTCTGTGTATTTTTATGTTCTGTATGAGCTGCACTTCCAGCAGCCGGTGCTTGGACACAGCATGCAGTGTTGCTGAAGTCACCTGATGGATGGACATGGCAGAGCACGCTCAGGGGTGCTAGCAGTGTCCCCTGCTGTGGTGGCCCCTCCTGTGCTGGCGGTGACCAGCCTGGAGGGTGCCCACACAGGCTGCACACCAGGCATGCATCGTGCAGGAGGCTGGAGTCTCTGACACACGTCTCTTGCACCACTTTGATCCCGATGTGATGCAGGTGGCTGTGATTCAGCCGGTGGAGGCTTATCAACCCGACTTTTAGAGGAGATAGGAGCAAACAGGAAGCATCTATCAACCACCAGTACCTGTCCCCTGACTGTTCGCTAAAGCCACCCTTACAGACTGTACGTAACTGCAGGAATTAAATTAACATTTCACAATGTGCAAAAATTTTGTCTAACTTATGATTAATCATTCCTAAACAATTTAATGAAGGTAGTTGCAAATTTGCTTCCCTGAGGCCACGTACCAGAGCCCAACTTAAGAGCAAGGGAACTCTCCCAGTTACAGGAATACATTTGCATTCATCTTCCTTGTGGTTACCCTGAAACAATCATTTTTTCTTGTCTCTGGCCATGTCTGAAACCGCACTGTGTACTCAACAGTAACACACACACACAGGCTAGATTCAGATCAGAGATAATATCCTTAGTCAGTACTTAAGTAGGTGCTTTCCCAACTCTTCTTTCCCTTGGAATCTACTCCAGTCAGCATGAATTTAGCATTGTTTGTGTGCTTTTGCTTCCAGGCTAAAGTCTATTGCACCAAAAAGTATGGCCACAGATGTGCTTTTTATAGGAAATACCCCAAGTAAGAGCCACAAAGCTGGATCTTCTGATTTATGCAAAGCAGTGACAGCAATTGCATGCTGCCTGTTTTGATCTGGTAAAAAGAGAAGCCAGGATAGAGAGAGGGTCTGTTGGCTTCTCCACCCTAAAAGTCAAAGGGGGTCATATGCTGGCCACACCCCAGAACTCCCAGTGGTTACTTTTGATTTTTTTTTATTTTTATTTTTATTTTTTTGCATTTGGATTTGCAAACTGCTTTGAAGAGAAAGTTTGCTTCAATTGTTTGGCATTGTAAGGGCTGTTGTGGAGGCTGCAGCTTCTGAGGATATGAAGATTTCCAGAACAAAGCCTCTGCCAGGATCACTGGTACACGGAGGCCCTTCACTACCACGTACAAGGCAGAGACTTTGGTTCTTCTCTGAGGCGCACGAAGGGTCCCTTCACAGGGAGAGGGGCTGGAAGAGCAGAGCTGTCCCACAGTGCCTCCTCCTCTGCCTGCTGGTGAGAAATGCTCCTACGGCTTCTCAGTTCCAAACCAATAAACCGGCTTTCACTTAATTGGTGTGATTTGAAAGTGTATTGGCCCGTTCCCAGAAACCAGCTGCCGTCCTGCTTCCTCCAAACATGCCCGAAGGTCTCTGCCCCTCTCTGCTCACCCGGGGGTGTCATATCCAGCAGGACTTCAGTAAAGCCACTGCCTGGGGAACAGTACCCTGCAGAAAACCATGACCGCAACAGCCCACTGCCATCGAGTTTGGAGCAGTGAGTTGTCCTGGAGTGGGGAATGCCAGAGGAGCTGCAGAACAGAGAATCGGTCTGCGGGCAGGGAAGGGAGCCATATTCAGAGGAGCCTAAATAGCACCAAGTCTACTAGAAACATGCCAATAACCATTTCATGGATTTCATAAGGGGTCCTGAGCACTTCCATGGCGTTTCGCAGAAGTGCTTTCCAACTTGCCCACTCTGCTTCCACATCCAGGTGCCAACAAACACCACTTAGTTTTGGGAAAGGCGTCTTGCACAGCTGAGATTTTGTGTTGCGCACCGGAGGTCAGGCCCTCATCTCACAGTGATCTAACTTTCTTTCTGCTGGGCTGGTGGGGTTGGATGGTGTGCCGGGGGACACAGTCCCGGTCCCTGGGCCGAGGTGCCCAGCAGGGCTTGTTGGGGAGGCTCGGCTGGGGAGCGGCGGGGCTGAGCAGGAGGCAGCGCTGCCCCAGAAGTCGGGTGGCCACATCGTCCCCTTTCTGCTGCGGGACGGGCCGTTCTGCTGCCCCAGAAGTCGGGTGGCCACATTGTCCCCTTTCTGCTGCGGGACGGGCCGTTCGCTGGCACTGCTGGGCTGCTGAGCGGTGCTCGTGCCTCCGTCCCGCTGTGAGATATCTGCGCCCACAGGAAAGAGGTGGAAATCCCCTCTGCAGCGCACGCATGCATGGGGCCTTTCCTGAGGAGGAACTTGTGAGAGCGAGGGGGAGGGCAGCGGGCAGGCAAGGCCAGATGCTAGACCACAGGATGTGCCCAACCGCTCCAGGCTGGGTAGGAAGGGCAGCCAGCAGCGTGTCTCATGCTGCTGAAGGGTTGTCTTTCTGAATCGGGGCTTCTAGTAAGCAAAAAAGGAACAAAAGCATCCGGGGGCAGCAGTGACGGCGAGGTAGCCTGCGATAGCAGGAGCCCTGTCCTAGGGGTGGCTTCAGTCCCTCCCAGTCCTCCAGCTCCTTCCCTTTCTCTGCTGACTCAGTGTAAAGCAGTGCTTTCCTCCGATCTGGTTCCTTGCTCATGAACAAGTCTCGTAAAATCCTGACATCACATTTTTCTAGGGATTTTTCTAGGGATTACCACTCCCATGTCCCAGAATTTAAAGGAAGAACTAGTCCTCTGGCAAGCCTTTCATCTCCCACTCGTACATTTAACGCAGTCAAAATAGGTGGTATTCAAGGATCTTATTATCTGCTGGCAGGGAAGAAGCTGGCCTCGTGCCAGTTCCTTGGGAAGAGATGCCAATACTACAAAACTATTGCTAACCAGCCTCAATCAGGAGCCTTGTCAGCAAAGTGGCCGTGGACCTGGCTTGCCTACCTACGGAAGCTCAAGGCAGCTAACTTGCTTTTAAAAATGAGCTAATTAAACCTCATTTATAAATGCCTATATGGGACCACTTATGTTAATTAAAGACAATTTAAATGGCCTTATTTAGTAGCATTTGGGAGTAAATTAAACTGAATTAAGGCCACTTTAATTCTGAATGAGAGTTTTATGCAGAATTTTAATGCTCTTTAATCCACTTTAGATTTAGTTACTTCAATTTAACTTTGTTAAGAGTCCTGTGTAGACAAGCCCCGAGCTATGAGGGACAGGTACCCGTACCTGCTCAGAGCTTGAGCTCATGGCTACAGCCTCTCTGGGAGGGGACAGGGCTGGGGCTGGCTGTCTTGGGATCTCCGCGTTCCCGACAGCTTTGGTATCCTAAATCCCCTGTTCATCTGCAGAGTGACCTAATGGCTCGTCTCACTGCGCTTACCAACATGTGCTCCTGGGTGATGCGAACAATACCAGGTAGATTAACTGAATCCTCCCATCACCTGCGACGTAGGGATTCAAAAGGCTGGCAGAGCTGCATCTGAATTTTCTTTTACAGCGAGCAGTATAATTTATTACACAGTACTCAGTGCATCCAGGAATTAAAGGAAAAAACAAGTGATTATTTATGCCCTTTCTTTGGAAGAGGGTCACCATGCCTCATGAGGAAAGCAGAGCAATAATGCTGGAAAGAAAGCTTAGCAACATCCCTTTATATCAGTTTGCTTTTATAGCCGCAACCACTCACATTTATGGAGATGCTGACTGAGAGACCATCTGCTTCTCTTGCTTGCTTCAGTAAAGACGTCTCTGATGGCAGCATCATAGCTGGTTGCAGAGTGAGAACCCATCAGCTGATGCATCGCTCCAGTTTGGAAGCACACCCAGTGGAGGCACCAGTGGGAAGGTCGCTCCCCTCTCACAGGCCAGCTCTGCTCCTGTGCACACACGTCGGGCAAGGGCTCTTGGCCTCCCAACCCTGGTGCTACGTGCCATAGCGATTCAAGGGGAGAAAAGGTAGCTCAAGTCTTCTCAGAAAAAAGGAAAATGTAGCAAGGGAGAACTAGAGGAGAAACTAAACAAGGATTTGCAGAACTTACTGACTCGTGTTTTGAGCCTGTATGCCCACAGTACTTGTCACATTGCTAGATCTCTTCCGAGTGCCGCCTTCATCCACGAGTATGGGATTCCTTCGCAGCTGCAGACAAATAGACTGATTTTTCTCTGAAATATTCTCTCTTGAACTTATTTCCTGGCTTTTAAGGAAATCCTCATAAGCACTCTGCAGAGTAACTTACTCCCTGTGTAGCCTGAGGGCTCCTTGCAGAGTAGACCTGTTTCGGAGGCAATCGCTTGCTCTGGAGGAGAGCGCACACTCCCGAGGGACCACACCAGAGTAATTTATTTGGCTGTCACTGCGACTGCCTGTGTGTCTGACTAGACACGGCCTTAGGTACTCCTCCGAGTAAGCAGCCTTGATCTCTACCTTTGGTCTTAGTGAATGATGGCATTAAGTTATAGGAGGACGGGCTTATTTCCTCAGTGACAGATGGATTGGGCACACCCTGACTGTTCTTTTCTCTTGCGCTTCCGTCAAGGAAAAGAGCCATCCTTTCAAGGTCTTTTTGACTATAAATCTGTTATTGCTGAGGATTGAAGGGACAGAGACAGCAGAAGCCTTACTGTCACCAGGGCTGTCCCAGGTGCAGCACGCAGTGCTGCATGAGCGTGTGAGGTCTTGGCTGACCAGCCAGGGATGGTGAGACAGGTACCCTGGAAGGGGGCTGCGAAATGAATCCTCCCCATCTGTCCCACCCTAGGGCTGTGCAGCTCGGCGTGCGTCTCCTGAAGTCTTCCACGAAAGGTAAAATTGCATACCAGCAAGGCACTGACAAACCATGGCTGGTGTCAGACAGCTCCCAAGAAACCCTGTCGCCGACCATCCTAGCAGCAAGGAAAGGGCTTGGCTGGGCCTGGGAAAGAGGTTCCCCCACATCCCTGCGCCAAAGCCAGGGAGGATTTGTCCCACTGCCCCTGCCCAGGATGCATCAGTGACTCAGTATCTGGGCGATTCCTCCCTGCTGTGATCACCTCATCCCAGCAGACGTGTTTAACAGAAGTGCCCAGAGCATTTGCACTCAGGTAGCACCCTCTCCTTTCTGAAGCAGTGCTCCTGGCTTACTGGGTAACCTCGGATTTACCACAGCAGAGTCAAAAGCAGAGAGAAGCAACAGACTCAACTAATAAATAATGATGGGGAAAACCAAGCAGTTACGCAAGTGTCTGTGACAGCAGCTATTTACCGTTTTGCTAAGCCCTTCCTAGTCATGGCCCCTCTGCCGGAAAATATCAGCTGTCCCCTTCTCCAGAAACATCCCTGCCTGCTCCGCCTGAGTTTTGTTTAGATGCAGCATCTGTAGCCATGGATTTGCTGTACTCTGACATGCCTGGGAGCATATACTACTTCAGAGCTGAAAGAATAATATAAGTTGAACAAACATTTCATGGTATTAACATAAGATGTTTAAATAGACAGTCACAGAATATTTTATCCCACCCAGAGCAATGTGAAGAGCAGAGGATTTATGCCTATTGCTGAGCAAATACTTCTTGAGAAGTCACATCCATCTGGGAAGCAGACAGTTTTTGTTCTAAGGAGCTGAAAGCAGAGCACACCCGAGACAAGCGAGTCAAGGGCAGCAGTGCCGGGAGCTCTCCTGCTCTTCCCCTCCAGGGATGGAGGAGGATCCTACAGAGCAGACCTTGCCTCGGGGCAGGAGATACAGAGCTCACCATGCCTATGCTCTGGGCACGCAGAGGGGAGGTGGCACAGCTACACCTCCGGAGCCCCAGCCCCCAGAGGAGCTGGCTAGGGATGCCCCTCACTCTGCAGGGAGAAGGGAGATGTGTTTGCTCTTTCCCTGTGCCCTGCACATGTTGGGGCAGAGGACAACGCCTCCCAAACCGCCCAGGGCTGAGATCCCTGCAGGTCCCAAAAGAGAGCCCTGGTGCCCACTGCAGCCTCGTGGCAGTGTGTCCATCACGTGCCTCTGGCGTGTGGGCGCGTGGTGGCGTCAGGCCTCAGCTCAGCACGTGGGCTGGGAGCAAGCCGGGTCAGCAAGGCTGGCTTCGCAGCGAGGCACTGAGACAGCGCAGTGTCATGGCTCATAGCTGTTAGTCATCCGTAGGCATGTCTCTGGGATGAATGGAGACATAGCAAAAACCAGAAGTGTCAAATGCTTCCTGAGCAAAGGGGCACACATCCCTGTGCTTTCTGCTCTGTGGTTTGTGTTGCGTTTCCAGCCCTGAAAGCGGGAACATCTTCCTGAGTCATGGGGACGTGCTCTCACCTGGCAGCTCTCGGTGCCTGCAGCAGGAGGGAGCAGCAGAGGGGCAGCTGGCCATCCCAGCCCGGGACCCTCAACTCCCCCAGCTGAGGGCACAGGTGCCAGCAGCCGCTCTCCGACAGGCCAGTCCCGAGCCGCTTCACATGCTGGTGGTGCCACCATGCAGCTGGAGTGTTACAGGAAGAAGAGTGTCCATCTGGGAATAGCTTCCAGATGTTGCCAGGCTGGAGCGTCTGCTCTGGGCACCCAGGAAGTCAGGGAAGGACATCTCCAGTCCTTCCCTTACGAGTCCCGCTGAAGTCTACAAACCCAACGGGTTAACTCCTCGACAGCAGCTTTGGGACCTCTTGTGCTAAGTGGGCTCATTGTGAGCCCCTCGGGACACAGGCTGGGTCTCCCCAATGCTCCTGTTAAAGCTTTGTGGAATGGGGTTCCTGGCTCCACCAGGCACTGAGCTGAGCGCACATTGCCGGTCAGGAAACTCTCATTTCCTCCTTCTCCTGGCCAGGACGGTGGGGTCAGTGCGGACCCCAGACACGGGGGCCAGGCGTCGCCATCAGGGCTGTGCCGCTGCCTGCCTGCGCAATGTGGGACAGCGCTGGCTCCCCAAAGGTCTCCCACGAGACGGATGTGTGTCACCGGGGCAGAAAGACAAACAGACTGCACAGCTCTCCCCTCGCAGCTCCCATGATGTCAGTGGCAGTGGGAGCCGCTCTGTTTGCCGATCTGATATGACTCAGCCTGTGTCAGAGTGGCAGCCAGCAGAGCCGGCAGGCAGGGGCCAAGAGGTGGTTTCCTACCTGCTCAGGCTAAATGTAGAGAAGGTGTTAACTGGCCCACGGATCAATGGCAAAGCTTGTTCCCAACGTTTGGCGGATGGCCACAAGTGCAGACATGGACTGAGCTGTCTGGTATTGGAGGACAGCATCGTGTTTTGCACACCTCGCAGCAGTTGTGCAATGCACACAATACAGAAGTGCAAACAGGGCTGGCCTCTCCCTCACTTACGCTGCTATTAGAGCAGCCTGTCTCCGTGGGGCAAGACCATGCTTTCGCTACCTTTGGCTGGGGATTTCCCCAGCGCGAGGAGTGCCATGCTGGTGTGGAGCTGGAGCAGCCTCCGGCTGCACTGGACTCTGGCTGCTCCTGGGGAGCTGCGGGTTTCTGTAGCATCTGGGGCACAGGGAGCTCCCCCTGGCACAGCACCGTGCTCAGGATGCTGCAGCTGGTGGCTTGGGCCCCTGCCACCTCCTGCACTGCCCAGCCCCGATCCTGGTCTGTTCAATCCTGCTGATGTACCGCAGTGGGAGAGCACAGCCAGGCCCCAGCCTGTCTTTCCACTTTTACACAACATTGTACAAAAGGAGTGATGCATTTATTGCAAAACAGCATCTGGAGCAGAAGACTCAAGAGACACAATATTCAGGAACAGCATGTGGGATCTGAGTCTGTTTGTCAGACTATTTCAGTTAAGACCTCGCAAGCCTTCGACAATGTCCTCCCAACCCACACGCCTGATTCACATCTGACATCAAGTAAAGAGGGCAAAGAAGTGATTGCACTTTTAGTTTTACTCTTTGGGACAAACTACCCCTTTTCTAATAATTAGATTTGTTTTCTCAGCCTTCCACCTAAAGGACTGAACAAGGTTTTACAATTTAGTCCAAACTTTCTGATTGGTTGTCCCCAGCTTTGTGGAATGAGCATTTGGGATGAAAAGGACAATACGATACAGAGAGTAGGTTATGAAGAGGCTAAGGCTATCAGAGGTTGATGCCATCTTCCAGTCATGCTGATAAACGCGTGTTGCATTTCTGGGCTTGTCTGTCCAATCTTATGTGCAGTAATGGAAATATTTCCTTTGGTTTATAATCTTGAATTCTCTGTACAGTAAATACCAACAACTTCTGATTGCTTAGAGCAGAAGATAAATCTGGTGTGCCTCTCCCAAATCCCTGTTTGCTATCCTGCCTACTTGCAGACTTGACAGAGCAGCACATCCTTCTCTTCCTTCCTGATCTATGCACAGTGTTTCTGTGAAGGGTGGAAAGTTGGCTCTTTACCAGTGATAACTGCATTTTGGTAGAAAACGTGTTTTCATGAAAATAGAAGACTAGCTTTCGGTTTCCATTTAGGTTTGCTTTAGCAGTGATTCTGCTCATTAGTATGCTGTTGAAATGAAGGGAAAAACCTGTGCATGCAACAGCTTCTTAAGAAATATTAACAGTATTAACCCAGTGGTCTACCGTAACTTCTTGCTTGGGCAAGGCTCCAGCCTCCTCAGGCAAATATCTAAGGAGGCATCATGCCTCGCCAGCAGTCTCAATTTCTGGGTGTTGCTGTCATTACATGCTTTGGGCTACTCCCACACAGCAATGATCCACGTGGATCTGGGGGTAGCTCTTCCTGCAGGAGGGCCCGCGGAGCCACCCCAACTCTTCCCAGAAGGACTCGGATGTGCTATGGATGGCTGTAGCTGGGGCAGCGTGTGAGTGGGAAGCAAAGGGTGCGGGAAGGAGGAAGGATTTCAAAGAGAAAATGTCAAACCTCGCCTGGACAGTCCTGCCCTTTTGGGGGTGATGGCCCGAGATATTCAGCCCCAGTCCCCCCCCGGGACCCCAGACACCGCTCCCGGCTGCCGGAGCGCGGGGGGCGGGGG
>NW_008795919.1:827067-830288 GCF_000699145.1 Aptenodytes forsteri
CGGCGGACGGAGAGGGATGCTGCCGGGGGAGCGGGGGCATCCCCGCACGGCCGGGCCCCGGCGGGGGGGACAGGACGGACTGTGAGAGGCTTACCTCTGGTCTTGCTACGGCCACCAGCCCAGGTCTGTGAAACCCGGTCTGAAATCCCCAAAGGAACGTCTTCAAATATTTTTGAAGGGAGCAGTGTTTAGCAGGAGACATCCCTTCGCGCTGCAGACCGTGCAGTGCTGGCCCGTCGCTGCTGAGCGTCCCCGCTGCAGGTCAGCCCCTGTGATGCCACGAAACCATCAATGGGATGGCACAGGCCGATGTGATGACTTCTGAGCTATGCTTAGTGCAAAGCTGCAAATACTAATCCATTTAACGTGACTATAAAAAGATCCATGCTAATAACCTGTTGCAGCTTAAGGCATTTAGACAATTCTCTATCTTTCTGTAATTCTTTGTAATAATAATTAAATGACCTTTAAAATGGCAGTGGGTGGAAAAATTCAGTAAAGCTGAACAGCAATTCAGCAGCTGCTAAAGAATATTGAAACTCAAGAAGAAGAAAACTCACTTTGATGTTAAGGGATGGGGGGAGAAAAAAGAAGTGAAACAATCAAGTGTGAAGCTGGAAGTTTGTTCTTCATTTGCACTGATTTCCAGATCCTGTTGGGCAGAATAAATACGGGAGCACTAAAAACCCAACAGATCAGTGAACAACCCCCAGTGCACAGGAACCTCGACTGGCCTCAGCCCCCTTTGTCCAGTTGTCTATACCCAACGGTCAGAACATCTGCTCCAGAGCAAGGGACGACGACAGGGAGCTTTGCCATTACCAGCAGCTGTTAGAGAGTGGCCGGGCTGGGATGGCCGAGGGCTTAGGTCCTTCTGAAGGTCCTTCCTGAGAAGCTGGTTAAATCGTCTGTGGGTGCTGACAGACCAGGTCTGAAAAGCCAGGTTTGGAGAGGAAGGTGCTGGTCCCTCTGCCCTCTATCCACTTGCCAAGCAGCAAACGTCCCCTCTGCCCTTCTTGCTTTGGGCACCAATTTCGCCCTCGCCTGTGCAACGCCAGAGCAGCTTCGGGACTGACCTGAGGCTGTGTCGATGGTTTCATGGTGCTGGACCTCTGCAGGGCTCACCGAGTGCCCTCACACCTGGGCAAAGGGACCAGTCTCCCTTCATCAGCACTCCCGCTTGCCAGGAGGGGCCAGCATGGCCAGGGACATGGCTGGAGACACACACGACCGAAGACACATGTGGACCCCTGGGGGCTTTGCAGCGGGTCCCCCGACTGAAGCAGGGGGTGGGTGGCGGAGGCCAGTCCAGGCAGAGCCCACAACGTCCTGGGAGAGGAGCTATCGCCGTGCAGCACTGCCGGCTGCCAGCCCAGCCTCCTCGCCAGTATCGGTGCTTTGCAGTCTTGCGTTGGATTTGATCCCCTACAATACATGGGATTTATCTCTCTCACTTTCATGTGCCTTTAAGGAAACACCACTTTTTATCTCATTTCTGCTGCTTTTTATCATCACAAGGAGTTTTTAATGAAATGAGAAAGCGTCTGTTCTGCAGGCCGGAGCGGCGTGGTTAATTTCAATATAAAACAAACAAGGCGGCTTTCAAAATTAAAATTTTATGTGTGGCATTTTCTCATTTAACGGAATGCACAAAGACGGGCAAAACCAATTAACAGGAGGTTGAGACTCAGCACTCGGCAAAATTAAACAACGGGACTCTGCAAAACGAATGATTTGTTCAAAAGGAGATGGAGGAAGGGACGGAGAGGAGGAGAGGAAGCAAGGCTGCTCTTGAAAATTCACCGCCTCTTAAAAAAAAATAAATGCAAACAAACCTGCATCCTACCTCACGTTCCTCAGACAGGCTTCAGAGCCCCACAGACCAGGTGGAAACACTGAGGAGTGGCAAGGATAATGTCTGGGAACGTCAGCTTCAAGGGAGAGCTGGGAAAGTCCCAAGTCATGGCTCGGATGCTGCCAGCGACAGGAGAGGTTGGCTCCCAAAATGCACCTGCCCCAGGCTGGCAGCTCATGCAGGGTGCAGGGCTCCTCCAGATACTCTTCAGGAAGGTGTTGCTTCTTTCCCCAGATTTCTCTCTGCTTCCAAATCCTCTCCCACCAAGAAAAAAAATCAGTTCCAGCAGAAGTTAAGCTGGAGACAAAACGGAGACAAAGGTGGAGAGGAAGAAGGTGGATGAGCAGGAGCAGAAGGGCAGCAATGCTGCCACCCACCCCATGCATTGCCTGGGCAACCGCACTGCTCCTGCGTGGGGCCGTGATTAGTGGTGCAGTTACTAACACCGTGGGGGGCTCCAGATGAACCATCTTAAAAGAGAGGAAGAGGTGGAATTAGGCTAATCACTCGTTATCAACCTGGGGGCTGCGCCTGCAGAGTTCAAGATTTACAGTCCCTGGGAGCAAGTCAGAGTTGGACTCTGATTGCTGCAATCACTGCAAAATGAGGATGGGGCTTATTTGCCTGCTTTGCACAAAATTTGTGGGGTGAAGTGCTGAATTCTTTAAGGTGGCAAGGTGTCTGGACGTATTTAACCAGCGATTTAGCCCTGGTGGGCCAGAGCAGGGGCTGTAAGTCCTGCCTTGCAGCATCACACAAGTGAGCGAGTCGAGCATTTAT
Organism: Aptenodytes forsteri; assembly: GCF_000699145.1. Lineage (NCBI taxonomy): Eukaryota > Metazoa > Chordata > Aves > Sphenisciformes > Spheniscidae > Aptenodytes > Aptenodytes forsteri. Next base: position 829,703 of record NW_008795919.1, read on the forward strand.
CTCAGGCACGCCGCCCTTCGCTGGAGCAGCAGGGATCACAGCGGGAGAGTGTCCCTCGGCCTGGTGAATAAAATATGGAGCAGCGTTATTTACTGTGCTTCCAGCTCTGGCTTCCACAGAGTGACTGACAGAGGAGGCAAAAGTCACTTGTTAACAAGGGGCAGCAGCAGCCCAGCCCCAGGCAGGAGCTTGCTCCTTGCACGTAGCAGCTCTCAGCTCCACGTCTTGAAAGAAGAGGCGATTCCTAGGAGGAAGAGCTCGGGAAGGGATGTGCTGAGGAGCTGTTTGGTGAACCCACAGCAGCCTGGGCAGAAAGAAATCATGAGCGCTTTACACCCACTAATGTGGGAGACAGAGCTAATGTAGCACTATTTGAGCCCAAAGCTATTTATGACTGACAGTCTGGCAGTGCTAGATGAAAGGGGAGAGCCCCAGGCCTGGGCTTGGAGGGGGACACCACCTCGCAGCCAGCCTGCTCGCCGGCCGGTCTGGCAGGGCAAGTCCCTTGCAGAGCTGCAGGCAGCCGGGGAATGGCCCGAGGGCACTGGCAGGCGGCCCTCCACCCCCGCCCCGGGAGAAGGGGAGG
>NW_008795919.1:830527-842901 GCF_000699145.1 Aptenodytes forsteri
AGGGCACTGGCAGCCGCCTCTCCAGCCTGGCCATGGGAGCAGCTGAGGAGTGGCATGGGGCTCCCAGGCATGCCGGGGCGCGGGCACAGAGTGGGAACCCTCCTGTGTCTGGGAAATGAAACTTTTCACTGAAAGGAACAAGAAAGCAAGCCTGTGGAAAGAGAGGAACAAGCTGCCAAGCCAGGTAATCCATCTCAGGAGCGTAGGCGTCAAGATGATTCATGTCTTCCAATTTACTCCCAGCTCAAATCTAAAGTAAATCAGCCCAGACTGTTCCCCGCCCCGTGCGGCGGGACACAACGCCGGCGTGCGGAGGAACATCCCGCCCATCCATCTCGCTGGTCTCGCAGCTCCTGACTTTAATGCTTGTCCTATGTAATTAGAGACAAACTGTTCGTTTGTGGATAGCTGAAGAAAGGAGAGGAGGTGCCCTGGGAAGGGAGACAGGATGTGAAAGGGGATGATGAGAATGGATTTTTTTAATATGCTTTTCAGTTGCTTTTCTGCAGCAATTCCTTTCACATGAGAATAGCCCAGGAAGAACATTATCAATATTAGTTTCCACCTGTAATAAGAAAGTTGTCCAAAGTCTTAATTACCTTTCTAAACTACTTACCATTCTCCCGCCTCCTTACCGTGGCCTTTCTGCCAGCCCTGAGCCGTGCCCATACCACCTCCACCAGCAGCCCCATGTCAGCCCGTGGTGCTGCAGAAGGATTTGATCCACGGGAGTGGAAGGGCAGCAGGGGAGCGGCTCGGTGTGCTCAGGACATCCCTCTGCAGAGCCGCTGGTGGGGAGCTGGATGGCACCTGCGCCCCAGCACCCCGGCGCAGCCTCCCCAGGACAGCCTGCTCTCGCCCCGGGGCTTCCATTGAACGTGGGTGTTCAGTCCCCTGACACCCTGCCCGGCCCAAACCGCGGGGCTCTGTGCCCCCGGCACAGAAGTGGGTTCATGCAGGCAGAGGGGTGGGAACCCTGTCCTTGTAGCTTCCCCTGCTCTGGCCTCCCTGGGGTGCCTCTGCTCCGTGTCCAAAGAGCCCACAGAAAGGAGCATCTGGGCTCTTGTTCTTATACGAACTGCTGCTGAGGTGATGCCCATGGCCCGGGGTGAGTGAATGCAGCCCCCAGCAGCACTGCCCAGGTGCAGGAGGCGGATCGGCCCCGGCGCAGCCCCAGCCCTGCTCCCCGCACCCTGCGTTTGCCCTGGGGACGGGGTGTGCGGGCACCAGCGGGACCCTGGGTGACACAAGGTGCAGGACACGCCGCGGTGGTGGGGCAGGAGGGCACGAGCAGAGAGGTAACGCGGGGAAAGCCCGTCTCGGTGTCCCAGCCCCGCGCAGAGACGTCCCCGTTTGGTGAGAGGCCATAAATCCATCCAGGGTCTTCTGGAAGGGAGAAGCTGCAGAACAAAACAAAGCAAGAAGGATGCTCCCCAGCTGTTTCCTTATATTGGCATCTCGCACCTTGTTACAGCTAATTACTGACAAAGGGCCTGGGCAATGTGTCAAAGGCAAGCTATGAGGTGCCCCAATCCCACCTTCAGTGGAAGCAGTCTGGTCAGGTTAATTCTTGTTTATAATCAGTTTGAGGGCAATTTCATTTTCAAGTTATTGATTTGAATTTCATGGTGTTTGAAAAACACTGGAAAAAAGATTTTATCTCATTAAGGAAAAACGTTGAAAGAATGTGTGCCTTGGCCTCAGGGCGTTTAAAAATAAGTTTGTTTCTACGTAAACTGGCAATTTGGGGCCAAATATGAGCTGACTGTAAGATAGGTAATTTTGCAGTATGGCAAATGTAAAATGGGGGGGCAGAGACCCCCCATGAGGGTCACTCGCACCCAGAAGTTCCCAGGTCTGTGGCAGGTGACAAGGAGCTTTTGCCGTCTTGCTGCAGAAAGTTGAGGGAAAGGCAAGCAACAGAAGAGGGTCTGGGGGATGCGAGGGAGTTTCAGCTTCATCTCCTGAACTCGCCTCCACTCTTGAGTCATTTAAATATAAAAAGTTGTAGGTCTGACTGTTTCTCACTGGCGTGAAGCGCCAGCATCGCCGAGGCCAGCTGGGCTGCTCCCGTTCTCATTTTCTGGCTATTGGGAGTAATCGTGGCTGCACAGTTTCGGGCATGAGTGGCAATCAGCCACGATTGTCTGCACGGAGCACAGGTTGGAAGGGTTGAAGCCACCAGCCTCGTGGCAGCTGCCGACTAACAGCGCCTGTGGCAGCAGAGCTGGAAAAAAACAGCGTGGGACTGAGGGTGACCAGCCCTCCCCGAGTGACCGGCCCGACAGCAGCCTGAGCGCAGGCAGCGGAGGGGGAGGCAGAGCTCGCCCTGGCCCCCGAGCCCCCAAGCACCCCCCGCTCCAGCCCCAAGAGCACAACTGCCCGAAATCACGGGCCATGACCTGGCAGCGCTCCGCTGCCTGCAGAGCTGGCTCCGGGGCCTGAGGCGGCTGGGGGGGGCAGAGGGGCTGTGTGTCCCCCCGGCCTTTTGTGCTCCCTGCGCTGGAGGTGTTGGGTGAAGCGGGTTGCGGCTTCGCTGCAACTCTGCCCAGTTCTGCAGCCCGGGGGAGCTCAGCTGATGAGCTTTACCGAGGACGCGTATAACTAAAAGGTTTGGCTGGCAGTCCTGGAAACGGCGACAAAGTGCAGTAAGTCTGCTAATGAGCCAGACACACTTTAAACAGCAATTCACTTTATGATGAGAGCGCTGTTGCTGTTCAGATTAAGTATTTATCTACTTGTTTAATACAAATCAATAAATTAATAACAGTTCAATGGAAGTGACATTTGTGGAACTCTGCAGTCATTTGTAACTCATGTTTTAATGTCTTTTCTAACGAGCAGTATTAGCTCTGCACAGCTCAGGCCGTGCACTGAAAGCAATGAACCTGAGCAGACCATTCTCAAGAGCTTCCCTCGGCATGCCAGCCCGAGGAGCACGTCCATTTCCACGTAACTTTCCAAGTTACCTCCTTTCCCTTTGGCAGGAGCAAGCCAAGAGGGCCGGGAAGCCGCCTGCCAGCAAGAATGGGAGGCGAAGCCAAGCTCCGGTGAAGTCTCAGCTGAGTGTTGACATGAGTTGGGAACCGTTTTGACTTGTTCTCCACCAACTCTCTGCTCTTTGCAGGAGCTGGAAGAGTTATCCCTAAAGCCTTATTTTCATTTTGTTTCTATTATTTTGAGCCAGTGGAAGTTCTTGGAAAATGGGACTTGCCTGTCTGGATAAGGCGGGACTCTGCAGAGCCCAGTTGCCTGTAGCAGGCAAGGCCACCTTCTGGGTGGGAAACTGCAAGAGAGAGCCTGGGAATTTCAAAATCAGGGAAAGGAAGGACCCCAGGGCGCCATCTCACCCCTCTCCCGGCTCCAGGCCCTGTCCACCCCGGCTCTGACAGACGTTTTTAGGGCAGTTCCTAAAAGGATCCATGAAGGAGCTTTTAGCTGCTCTTGGGCAGCCCCTATTGCTTAGCATCCTGCAGATGTGGTTTCTGGAGCCATGCCTCCAAAGTGTCCTAGAAAGGGTCCCCAGAAGAAATAATTTCCAGAAGTGCTGGCCTTTATGTACTCCAGCCATGTTTAATTTGCTGAATATTTCATGTTGTTGTGTTTGGTAGCTCTTCTAACTCTTCAAAAGTGAGAAGGCAAACTTTTAAATCTATTGTCTTGGGCCATTTTGCATCTGTTACCCCATGGCTGCAGTCCCAGTGCTGGAGGCACCATATGGCTCGCATTGTTATTAAAAAAGCAGCACACACACAAAGAGCAGCAGGACTGAAAAAAATGGTCTGGAATTAAAATTCACCTTGTTGCTAACTGCAGACTAAATGACTAAGCCAGAGGGACTGGGTATCTCATTGCAGTGGTTAGAGCCGTGTTTATTTCTCTTCTGAAGGAGCCCTGAAGTATTTCTATATTGTGACTGATTTAAAAACACAGGAGTCACTTCCACTCCAAGTGCAGCACAACGCTTCCTCCTATTGTTAGTGAGAGTTGCACAAATATGAGAGTGGTAAAATAGGCCCTAAATAGTACTTAAATTTTTCATGATATGGGAAATAAGTGTCCCTGAAGGGAGCTGCTTCTGTTAAGGACTGACATGGAGGAAATAATCCGTTCATGCAGCAAACCTGCAACTAGATAGCTACCTGGGTGAGCCGCCCATCATCCTCCAGCTGAACATGCCTCAGCCCTGCATAACAAGGCTGCAAACAGGGGCCTCCCGGACTCCACCTCTGATTCCATTAGCAACAAATGTGCATGGCAGAATAAAACATGTCCAGCCTCTGTGCTGCTGCTGTCTTCGGGCACAGCCCTCTCCCCGGGGGCCGAGGGTCCCCGTTCAGCCTCTGCCACGGGGGAGCATATGCCCTGTCCCAGGAGCGGGCACCCCCCGCTGCCGGAGCTGCAGCGCGGCGAGGGCTGGTCCCAAACTCCCACCTGCTCGCCCAGCACCACGCGGCAGCACTACGCAGGAGAGACGTGCGAGGGGCTGGGAGAGCTATTTTCTGACCCAGCGAACACAAATAACCCGTGTGCACGCAGGTCCGTGACCCATGCACCAAGATGGCTGTGCCCGAATTTCTGTTTCCCTTGGGTGCCGTTCGGGAGGGGAGCAGGAAGGAGGTAGAAATGCTTTTGTGATGAAAGGCAGGAAGATGCCCAGCCCCTGCTCTGCGGCGGGTACGGACAGGTAGTTTTCCAACTCTGCAGCAAGGAGACAGGCAGCAGGCTGCCACCACAGCTCAGTGTATGCTCGGGTAAAAACTACAGCCCAGACCTCTCTTGTCGGAAGTAATTGCATCTCCCTGGCTCAGCCCGTCCACGGTGCTCCCTTTTGCATGCAGGGTACACATTTCTCTATGCTTTGGGTTGAATGCTTGAGTAGACCTGGGTTTGACAACCATCAGGCATCAGTTGGAGGATGCTTCCCACTAATGAGATCTCCAAGGGTTTCTGCTTTCACCTTTCTCCGCTCTCCTCCGTATTTAAAACGGCAGCCAGGCTGGCACTGCCATCAGCGTCTCCTGCTACCATGCAGCTCTCAGGCGCTTGCAAGGGGAATTTGCTGCGGAACTTGCTCTGCAAGCTGAAACTTGGCGTTAAAGGGTCTTCCTTCCTCTTTGACGTTAAGAGCAGATTAGAAATGTGGCAGTTTTGGGGAGGGAGCACAGGAGTGAACAAACTCCCCAGGTGTGCTGTCGCTCCCCGCACTGGGCCAAGCAGATCCCAGGATCAAGTGGATCCCTTCCCGCACTGCCCTGGCCTTGTGCTCTCCTGACCGCTCCCCAGCGCGTCCAGGCTGAGACGTCCTGAACTCGTGTAAAACGCAGAAACCCTGGCAGGTGAGCCCGGACCTCACCAACCCACCAGAACTGCAGAGCTCTGTGGAAGCAGCATCAGAACCTGCCATAAATGTTCCTAACCAAACAACAGACTGGGTGTTTAAAGGCTGCCTGCCCCTCGGCCCCCGGGGAAGGCAGCGCTGCCCAGTCCTCGGGCAGGGACGTTTGCTCGGCTGTAGGTGAGAGAAGGCCTTTAGCAATACAGCTGCCCACACCAAACATTTATAGAAATAGAAACTTTTCTTCAGGAGCTGTGCTGGCAACATTATCTGCTCTTTTTGAAGAAAAAATACTGCTGCCTCCCTTGTGCTCTTTTGATGGTACCCACATCCCAGCAGTCCCCACGTGGCGCTGAGGGACCTCTTCATGTCCTCCCCTAGCCAGGCTCTGTCTGGACAGGACAGGGCAGGACTTGGACGTCAGCTCTGATTTCCTCCGCTCTGTTTTATCCCTCTGCATGGAGGTTTTTTCCAAGACTCGTGGCTGTCTTTGATCTCAGAATATTGATGTAAATATTGTATGATCCTGCCTCAGCCTCCAGGAAACCCAGTTGTTCAATTGATTAGACCTTAACATCGAGTTCAAGAACTCTGAAAAACACATGAAATAATAAACTTGTTCCAGTGTGAAGTTTCTCTGTTCAGGATCAAATTCAGGGTTAATTCATTATTCTTGACAGCTATTGCAGGAGACAGAGCAGTTAAGTAAACTAATTGCAGGGTGGATTCTGCATGAGCTGAAGTCAACAGGTCACATACAATTAATATTCAAATCAATCTGACACAGAAAGGAGTAATAGGCTTCTCATATCTGTGGACTGTGTGCAACCAGTGAGAAGGATTGAAACATCTCACAGGAGGAACCGGGAGGACTTGAGGACTGAAGCAGGGAAGCTGAGGTGACATCTATCTGCAACCACTGTACACGTGCATCCCTTCACAGCCAACAAAATATTCTGCTGAACACCGTCACTTCTGCCGGCTGAGACAGGTGGAGCTTGCTCAGAGTACCCTTATGCATAAGCCCGGCTTATATTTCAAAAGCAGGGAATCCAGCTTTGTTTTTATCTCTAGAAGAGACAATTAATCATTTTTGGTGTTAGGAGAATGACGTTCTTCCCCCCCAACACCCGAAATACTTGTTAAAGGACAGTAGCAAAAGCTGTCTCTTATCTCGATGGTGAGCAGTGAGGTTTGCGTCCTGATAGGGTTAACTCTTCCGATGAGGGAGGGGTCCTAAGACAAAGAGAAATGGAAAAAATTAGGTGTTAAGAGTCATTTTTTTAAAGCCCAGCCAGGGATGACTGTCTTCAGACTCATCACAGTCAGACAGGCAGTGAAATTACTTGTCCGCAGCTGCAGCAGGTGCAGTAAATAAATCTGTGGCAGATCACGAGCGATTACAGAATTGGGAACCAAGTTACAAAGAAAACAACATATTAATGAAAGCAACCTCTGGTGTACACTCGAGCGGGGGGCTCTCCCTTGGCGCAGGTGACCCAGTGCGGGTGGCTGCCCCCTCCCGGCCCTGGGGCTCTTTCCCTGGGGGGTCTTCCCAGCCTGTGTCCTCCCCAGCGCCCTGTGGGGCCCCTGTCCCCCCCCAGGCTCTCCTGGCCACTCAGTCCTGTGTAATGAAAATAATCCTCCCCACCCTGCTGCAGTTCCCAGCTTTCCCCTGCCTTTTCTGCCCTCCGCTGGCATCAATACTGGCAGCAGGTGTGTGTGCGTGCGCTCTGGAAGGAGCCTTCCCGTTGTTTATTTAAGTGTTCAAATATCCTGTCCAGGGTCAGGATTTGGGTGTTGCAGCTCCGTGTCTGGGTGCCAGGGTCCCGGTGCCCTGGTGCAGGATGTATCACTGAGGACATGGGAGACGGAGGGACCTTTCCCCAGCTCACATGTGCTGTGGTCGCCTGGAGCACAAAGTCGCCAGGGACTGGGGTGCATGGGAAGGCAGCTGCCAGTTGCTGCTCTGCCACTTTTGACGAGTAAAGAGGTGCCTTCGTCCAACTTCAGCTGTTGGCAGCAGGGACCTTGCTCTGCGCTTTCCTTAGCTCGTGGCCCTGCGCCGTGCAAGGCACTGCCTCACTCTGGTGCCATCCCAGTGTGATTAGAGAACTGAATGAAATATCCCAGCTCACAGCGCAGGGCAGCTCTGTGGCTCTGCTGGACACCGGCAGCACTCTGCGGGAGCGTGACCTCGCAGGGGCGTTTATTGCTCCTTACGCCTGCATTTGGAGATAGATAGCAGGATAAGGAATAGCATGCTTAATTGTGGCAGCAGTGACAGTCTAAATTATACCATGTCTTACTGGTTATGCTGGCTTTTCTAATTACCGGGGAGCACTGGCAAGGTGCTGAGACAGGCAGCAGTCAGGGCTGACCTCCGAAGCGCCCTTTGCCTGGCTCATGCGAAGGGGCATGCGGAGGTACCAAGCCGCTGCATTTGCCGCCTGCTAAGTGCTGAGGACGGGCTCACCGGGGCAGCGCTGATGGTTTCCATGTCCCAGCCCTGGGCAGCTGCAGCGCTTGGCAGCGCTTGGGGTGCTGCTGTTTCGGCAGCCCGCAGCAGCGTGTTGGCCTGGCTGAGGGGTGCCAGCGCAGGGACCCCCCCCTTCCCCGCACTGCGAGAGTGGTAAGAGGAGCCGCTGAAGGTGCTGCGGTCCCCAGACCCGGCTGAGGAGCGAGGGGCAATGGGGCCGTTATGATGCCAAGCTGCCTCCCAGCACGGGCACAGCATCCAGATGGGGAGACCGAGATCTGGGGCTGCACGTGGCTGGGTCAGGGCAGCAGCAGTAGAGCCAGAGTGGGGCTGGACCCCGTCGCAGTGCTCGGCATCCCTGGCCAGCCGGGATGTCTGGGTGGAAAGCTGAGTAAGGCTGAGCCCAAGTTTTTCTAGAGTTCCTCGTGCTGTTGTTTAGATAAGTTTAAATGAGCTGTGATTAAGCTAATTTCAAGCTAATTAACTCAGAAAGATATCCTCCACTTTTTAAAATTCTAAGTGGTTGTTCATTAGGAGCGAGCGAACGGGTAAAGGCTGCGTCACTGCAGCACAAGGAGCTAAATGCAGAATGAACAGCAGAGTCATTACTGAAATATGAATATTTGTTATCTAATTAAATGGCATAATTAATGGACTGTTACTGTACTGCTGCTGTGGGGATGCATGCCCTCGTGCAAGCAGGCAGGGGGGAGCGGGGGATTTGGCTCCTGACCCCCTGCTGCCCTCCTGGCCGCTCGGCACAGGGTCGGCACTGCCGGACGCACCTGGGCTCGGCCCTGCTGCGGTGGGTGCGAGCTCTGTAGGAGGAGGCGGCGCTGGGGGACCAGCCCTGGGAGCCATCTAGCCCAGCCCTTGGTACCCCCGCCCAGGGCACAGACCAGGAGTCTGCCTGGAAATACTCCCCGCTTAGGGGCTGGCTTGTGCCCAGGGCAGGAGGCCACGTGCACCCTTCCCACGTCAGTCTGCTCAAAAAACAAGATGGAAAAACCTGCACCAGCCATGCTCCTGGGACGGCTGTGACACGGCTGCATCCCAGCACTGCCAGGATGAAAAATGGATGGGAACAAGATTGGGAGAGGAAGCCGCAGGTCTCCATCCAGGGAGACAGCACTGTCTGTGGGCTGAGAGCAATGAGTCTGGTTGCATCGTTGCTGAGATCTAATGGCTTTTGCAGTTCAGTTTCTGGCTCACTGGAGCATCACTTGATTGAATGCACAGACGAAGGGCTGGGCAATCCCCGAACTGTCTTGGCTTTCAGTTCAGGCTGAGCGAGCACACCGGAGCAGAGCAGTGCAGAGCCACTGCGGCCTCCCTGCCTGCAGCAGCTGCCTGGGCAGGCTCCTTCGGAAAGGCCTTTTGGTGAACGTAGTCTGGAGGAGCCAGGATCCTTTGCCCAGCCCTCCTGCACCCTGATGGTCTCCATCTGCCGTTGACAAATCCCCTTGATGCAGCGAAGGAGCTCTGGCTGTGCCTGGCAGAGGCATCAGCCCTGCTCCTGTTGCGCAGAGGCTGAAGCAACAGCGGTGTGTCGGCAGGGGGATTTCACGAGCAGCAGAAGATGCTCAAGTAGGTGACCTCTGCACTAAAAAACCACAAAGCCATAACACAGAGCATCACTGGGTGCAGCAAAGATCTAAACTGCATATCATTATAACTCATGAGTTTTCCTTTCCTGCCCAGGTCATTCTGTGTTGAATAGAAACCAGAGAGTTCTTCCCTTTATTCTTATGTCCTTCTCTCCACAGCTCTTGATCCTTCAAATGAAAAACCTGAAAATCCCTGAGAAGGTCATGAAATACAGTTACAATGGAGTGAGAGGCATTAGATTGAAGGATTGATCCTGGTAGCAAACCCATTTCCCTCTGTTGTGCACATATAAATAAATCTGGATTGTGTGTTGAGTGATGAGCTGCCTCCGCAGACAGGCTCTCGGCACAGGGAGGGGGGCAGACCGCGCTCTGCGGCGTGTCCCCGGGCTGCCGGAGTTGGCCGTGTCTTCAAGCGTGCTCCTCTCTCGCCCCTAGAGAAGGGCTGGAGGGACTGCGGTGCTTCCTGGCAGGACCACGGTGGTCCTGGCAGGCTCTGTGGCACCGGGTGTTTCACTGGCAGGCGCCAGCCTGGGCCTCTCTCCGGCTCCTTTTGCAACGTGCGGCGTTGGACTGGCCATGAAGGATTGCCAGCGTGCCGCCCCGGCTGCCAGAGGCAGAGTGACGCCCCATACAAAGCCTCAGCCCCGGACAGGCGTGGGCTGGGAGGAGGTGCCTTCAGGGCTGCTGCAGTTTAAGAAAGGGCTTTTGAAAAGAGACCTGATAGTTCACATCTGATTCATGCATAAATGAGTAACGGTAATTAGAGACTCTGTCTCCCCGGTGCTCTGAGCTCTCCTAAGCGCTCTCATTCCAGCTGCTCCGCAGCAGTGGGTGAAGGTGCTGCACTGGGGGTGTTCTTCCACTGGGCAACATCACAAGCAGAATTTCTCCAGGATTCAATACTGTGAAGCCAAGTGAACAAGCAACATGGAAACAACCTGGCCTTGTGATCCTTATGTAAATTCTGCCCTGAATTTTCCCAAACCAGACAGAGAGAGCCTCTGGGTACCTGGGAACCTCTGTTTCCCTGCCTCGTCTGGACTGATTCAGGGCCACGTGCTTCTTCACTAATGCCAGGGCTTAGATCTTCCTCTTCCCCCCAGCTCTCATAAGCACGTCCCCTTGCAGCCCTCCTGCAGGAAACATGGTGGCCCAGCTTTGGGTTTCCCACTGCCCTGATTCCTTCCAGCACCCCTCAGGGATATTATTGAAATTTCACAGTCATCAGTTGCAGAAATTATTTCTGAAGTTTCCACTGCTCTTGGAGTCATAATAATTTATTCATACATTTCCCCCCAGGAGCAGGGGAGCGGGAGCCACCATCCCTGTCAGCAGCTCCTTCCTCTGATGTTTTCAGGTTGCAACAGACTTTTTTTCTTGATAGGTGCAAATAATAATAACACTACCCTGAACCTGCCCGCCCTTTTTCTGCTCCTGTCAGGGAGAGAAGAATATGTATCACTGAAGCTTTAACAGCAGGTTTCCTTCTTCCCTCGCCACCCGGCTCACGATGCATGGCCATGCTGGAGTGACACAGCTCCCATGCACGGGCTGTTAAGCTCAGTTTAAATGGAATACCACAGCAAAATGTCTTTCCAAAGGGGATGATAAATCAATGCTAAAATCTATTTTGCCTAATAACGCAATGATACGTTCTAGCAGGAGAGAAGACACTATTTTGAATGCAATCCAATATGAACTGTTCCTCTCTAGCCTTGCTCTCCTCCAAACCTGCTCTGACTAATCCAATCTGAGCTGCTCGGTTTGAACAGCTAACTGCTCAGGTTAGTTGTTCTGTACCTGAACAGGCTGTTCTGTATGTGAGAGCTCTGCTTACAAGGCTGTGTAGTTTGATGCTAACTTGAGGTAATGAATTGAACTTAAAAGTCATAATCTCCAGTTCTGCAATCTCTCTTCTGCAATCTGTGGCTTCAGAAATTTACGAAAGGTTTAGTGCAAACTAATTCTTTGTGAGAGCTTGCTCTTGTGATTAGTAGTGATGAAGGGAAACACCGCATGGTTATTTCATAACTCTCAGAAATGCAAAGAGATTTTTTTCCCCTCTGTATCCTTGTCTTCTTTAAAGGAAAGTAGAAGCAAAGTTGTGGGTGAAGAGCAGAAAAACCATCCCAGTTTTGGGACCTGGCATTGTGCTCCAGCTTCCCCTGCAAAAGCAGACAGTGTTGCACATTGCTGATGCTCCCATGCTGCTGCACACTTATTTAGCTGCACGTTGGTACTGCCTCGGTGCCCCAGCACCGGGACACCCTTGTGCCAGGTGATGACCAAGCCAAGGGTCTTGCTGTCTGCAGGAAGGCTGCAATGTTTGCTGTCCTCTCCTGTGAAGGAACAGCCTGTCTGAATTTCTGCTGTTCTCAAAGATGTGGAGACTTCAGCTGGGGGAGGGATGCCCCTGCTCAGCTCCACGCAGGCAGGGTGCCGGCAGCTCTCCCCTCCCTTCTTCTGGAGGGTTTTCTTCTACTCGCTTCTCTGTACTTTAGTTCAGCCTCCTCCCCCTGTGACACTGTTTTATTCTGATGTTTCAAAGTTTCTGGTAGGCAGAGGCAGATGAAAGGGACTCAAACTCTGGCAGGTCCCAGCCCAGCCCCTTTTCAGCCTGGCACCGCCAGCTTTCCTCAGCTGGCGCTGTTAGCTGGGCCAGGCGCAGTGCAGATCCCAGGGGACGGGCCAGGGAAGACAGTAAATCAGACCTACAAACACATGATATTGCAGAGAAAAATACCCTCTTCTTGGGTTATGAAGACTGAATTTTCCCTGAGGGAGCCTCTCTGCTACAAAGGAGAACGCTAGGAACTGGATGGGTTTGCCTGAGTACAAGGGGGGCCTTAAGCTGAGATTAACGACTCTGCTGCCATTACCCAGCCTCTCAGCCCAGGACCCCCTGATGCCACGCTGGGACCCAGATGTGGCGGGGGGTGCTGGAGGA
>NW_008795919.1:843159-847956 GCF_000699145.1 Aptenodytes forsteri
TTGCGCTCCCGGCACTGGCCGAATCCATGACCTGGTATCAAAGGGGACCAACTCAGATGCTTAAAATGAAGGAGGTGCCTCGTTGGGCAGGGATGGGATTATTACTGGCATTTAAATGAGGGGCTCTTTTGGCATCCTGTGAAGTGCAAAGGTCTGGCACTACAGATCTGGGAGAAAAAGCTGTTCATTTGAATGCAGTTCATAATAATAATGGCAACATATGGCAAGTGACATTTCAAAGCAGCTAAATCTCACCAAGGCACAGGTAGGCTTCTTAAATGTAAAATATTCAGCCTGCTGCATTAGAAAATGTGAGAGAGACAGAAAATCCAGCGCTGGCAATGCTGGGAGTTAGAACAGAGTCCCTGGAAAATGACTTAGTAAATGATACCAAAGTTCACATTTAAGTGTCTTAAAAGCGCACTTTCCTGACAGCTGAACATTTCCTTTAAGTCTCATCATCTTGTAACAAATTAAAGGCAAACAGCCATTCATCAAAAGGGAATGTTCTCATTTGTTATAGCAAATTAACTTTAGATTATTGCTGGAGATTGAGCGTGTCATGAGGAAGGAGGGCAGCGGTGCAGGGGGCCCTGGGCTCCAGCTCCCCGAGCAGAGCGCATGCACGAGCAGGGAGAACACTCACCCGTGCGGGAAGGACGGGTTAAAACACCCGATGGCTGAATTGGAGCCACTGCTGTGACACCTCCGCATCACTCACCGGCTCCCCTCGCAACACCGTTTCCTCCCTGGGAGAACTGCAACCCTTCCCTGGTCCTCGAGAGTGGCGGCTCCGAGAGCGCCGTGCCCTGTCCTGGGACGTGTGGCAGTTCAGAGGAGGCAGAGACCCAGCCATAAGCGACAGACCTGCCTCAGCAGAGAGCTGATTCCTCCTTCACATGCCAGTGCCTTCCCACCGTGCTCCTCCTCGCCGCTCCGTCCTCCAGCAGGTAATGTCCTGCCATGGGAGGGATGCATCCAACGCCTCCCAGGGAGAGGGGACGAGGGAGAGGAGCTGGCTGCTCTGTGTCTGGCAGGGCAGTTTGCACCGTCTATGTTGTTTCACCGCAATCTCATGCAAGCTGCTTAACTAAAGTAAAAACATCAGTTATTGAGGAAAAAACAACAAAAATTGCCCCTGAAGCATAGAAATGAAACAATTTTTAGATAATTATTTGAAGGTTCAGTGGCAGCAAACAAAGCTAAAACAGGCACACGAGGCAAACAGCCCCTCTCAGTTAACAACCCTCTCCCAAAGTCTGAGCTCAGGAATATTGCATCTGGGCTACGAGAGCTGAAGAAATCCTGCTGCTGGGTTAGCAGGGAGCGTTTGCCACCAGCGCGGCACATGCGACGGGCAGTGGCTGGCAGCGAGCCTCTGTTGGGAGGCACCAGCTTTGTGCCAAGGAGGTGCCCAGCAGCGGCGCAGCCCCTCTGCCGCCCTGGCCACCCACATGCCTGTGCTTAGCTGGGGGAACAACCGGCCGCTCTCTCCAACAGGCACGCAGGATTAAATATTTAAATGGATTTCCAAGCACAGGGGAAACCATCCCCAAACTCAAGCTGTTCATTTTTCCTGTTTCTTGACTTTCCCTGATTTATTGGCAATTTCTGTCTCATCCCAAGCCTCAACTCTGTGTCTGTTGCAGAAAGCCACCTGCCTGCACGGAGGAGCAGCAAGCAGGCACTGACTGATTGCCGTGGAGACACCAGCGAGGGACTGAGGGACCAAGGGACCACCGAGCTGCCGGCGTGCGAGAGGAGCGGGGGCAGTTCTGCGCTCCTTGGAGGATGCCAGTGTCGCTGCTTTGCTTTGATTTCTCTGACTCAGCCACGTAGTTTCTGGGGCTGTTGCTGTTCCCGAGGTGTTAGGAAGGGCTCTGCAGAGCCAGACGGGTCTCCGGCATTGCCCTGTCTGGGCGGCTAATGTGTGGGGAGGGCATCTGTGCCCCCTTGCTTTCCACCCCCTCTCTGGCCCTTAGTCACCACTGTGTTACTCCAACGTAAATTGATTGCCAGGGAGGAATTCATAGAATCATTAAGGTTGGGAAAGACCTCTAAGATCATCGAGTCCAACTGTCAACCCAACACCACCATGCCCACTAAATCATGTCCCTAAGCGATTATTTCTATTGCCAACTAGAAACGCTTAGTTTTGCATTACACAGGCAGTAAAAATGCCAAAACTGGTTTCTGCTCTTCCATTTTCGCTCTTGAAGCTATTAATGGCTGTTCAGGAGGCGCATTGCAGCCCCCAGCCCTGCTCCTCAGCATATAAATGCCCCTTAGCCCCTTTCTTCCCCCAAGTGAAATGATCCTGTCCCCGGGTTCATCACTGCTCATGTCCCTAGATTATTTCTATTGCCAACTAGAAACGCTTAGTTTTGCATTACACAGGCAGTAAAAATGCCAAAACTGGTTTCTGCTCTTCCATTTTCGCTCTTGAAGCTATTAATGGCTGTTCAGGAGGCGCATTGCAGCCCCCAGCCCTGCTCCTCAGCATATAAATGCCCCTTAGCCCCTTTCTTCCCCCAAGTGAAATGATCCTGTCCCCGGGTTCATCACTGCTCCGTCCTCCAGGCAGGACCAGGACAGTCCTTCATCTTCAAACTGCAGAGCCACTCAGGCGCTCGGTCTGGACACCATCAGCAGCTCGTGTCTCAGTCTGCCAGTCCCTGTCGGTGGAGCACATCCTCGCTGCGGTCGGAGGACGCAGTCATTAACACACAGGTTCTCAACACCTACCTTATGTTTTAGTAAATTGTTTTAGGATGGGCTATGGGGGCGCATAGCAGAAGGAAAAAAAGTGCTTTTGGATGAAACTGTAGGAAATGTTTGATTGGACAATATCTTTCAAAGAATTGTTGGGAAACGTTGCTTTTTGTGGTTCCTGTAATTGAGAAAATGTTTGGGCTTCCTTCCCCTGGCAGTGAGGGGCCAAGCTGGTGCCACCCGCCCCGCAGCCCCTGGGATTGCCCGGCAGAGCTGCTGTGAGTGCCCACCTCCTGCTCCGGGGACCCCGCTGCGAGGCGCTCTGTCTGTCTGTCTGTCCACGTAGCTCATGGTGGTTATCACCGTCTCTACTCCCTTGTCAGCTTTATGTTTGTTAATGTGGTTGAGCAAATCAATAGTGGATTGTTTTTTTTTTTTACTACTATAAAACAGCAGAGATATGAGTGGGTGAAAAACGACAGATGAGCGGAAACAAATCCTCCAGAATCATAAAAAGATACCAGAGGGGAAAAAAAAGACTTTTTACTGTGATTGTGCAGAAAATCAATAAAGCACCACTACAAGGCGGTGCTGCAGATAACAAGCAGATTATATCAGTTTTCATGGAACATATTGTTTGGCACGCAGAATGCTCTCAGAGGCTGTAATGGTGCATCATAAAGTTTAAGTTAGTGTTGTTGGCTAGGAGATTTAAATAAAACCTAATTGCTGACATTTTTTATGGTTATTATTTATTCAATAGCCTGAGATGTCAAACCTTGTTGTCTTCAGTTTTTTAAGCAGGAGAACCTCCAGGCAGAGGCAGTTGATCCTTACACGGGTGATGGATCGCCATTTCGTCCTGTGCTTCAGCACAATCCCAGGTGAATATTCTCCCAGAAATGGGCTTGAGGGCAGCCACAGGGACACTCTCCCTTTTGACACAGAAAATCCCATAGCAGAAATGTCTACCCGTGCCCTCAGATGTGCAGCCTGCCCGGCCACACACCCGCTGGAGGCTGCACCGGCTGGAGCTCCCCAGGACCATCCCCTGGAGTGAGCAGGGTGCCAGCAGCGGGTGCTCCATCCCTGCACCGGAGCTACCGCCGCTTGCCAGCCCAGGCACCCTGCAACTCCATCTTGTAACCACTGCGGGAGATCAGACAGGCCGAGCACTAACGGGATGGGCTAATTACTGCAGGACTCCATGGTTCACCCCACAAATCAAGCTGATCGATGCCGTGCCAATGATAGAGCAGAAAGAAGTTCACCATGAGCAGCTAACCTTCCCTCCCCACCCCTAGATCATCTGGGACACTGGATCAATAGAAGAAGTATTATTGGTGCTTAAAGTCAAACGGTTTCAATCTACCCATCTGAAATGCTATTATTTTTTTCTCCACAGGACACGTTTTTAATAGGCCCGCTGCCAATTGCAGGCAGTTGCAGAGCGCTCACTCTTATGCTAATTGCAAAGCTAATTGTTCTTATTGCAAAACCCATTATATAGTATAGTTATATTGCAGTTAATGAGATGTTTGGATTAAATGGCTCACTAAAAGTCAATAAAAAGAAATTTGCTTGACTATTCCTTTAATTTTTCAGATGCAGTGTTAATACACTGTTAATTCTCCCTAAAGGCCTGGATTCATTAAACTGCTTAAAATAGGACTAATATATATATATATATATATATATAGTGCAAAGGCATTAAAGCAGAACGCCATAGCAGTAAGCACAAGGTATCGGTGGGACGTTTTACAACACAGATGCCAAATGGGCGTGCAGTTGCCCAGCAGAGCTGACCCATCAGGCAACTTGGGTTTCCTGGCAGAGCAGCGCAGTATCACACGCACACTGTGCTGCAGTCAGAGAACAGGACGACCTTGCAGAAATCACCCTTAAATAAGGGGGAGGGATTGCAGCGGCAGAGGGTGCACCAGCCTCGCAGGGACTCGCTGCTGGGGGCAGCTGGGGACGAGTGGCTGGGGAACAAAACGGGGGGGACACCCAGCCCCGGCAGGCAGTGCTGGCAAGGCAGCGAGCAGAGCACAGTGCAGTCAATGGCTACAGCACTCTCCTCTC
>NW_008795919.1:847970-850785 GCF_000699145.1 Aptenodytes forsteri
GGGACACGGGCGGGGGGCTGCCGGTGCCCTCCTCTCCACCTCAGTCCGGCAGTGATCCCCCCACCCAGCCCCGGCAGGCAGTGCTGGCAAGGCAGCGAGCAGAGCACAGTGCAGCCACTTCAATGGCTACAGCACTCTCCATCCCCGAGGCTGATCCGGCTCGCGGCATGTGCCGGCATCGTTCGGTACCACAGCGCGGCTTAGTGACTGCTCACCTACATTGGGTCTACAGTGAGTGCTGCCCGCCTTGCAATGACTATCATTTTATTTGGGTTTATTAGCATTTTGCCTGCAATTTCTGAAAGCAGATTGTCAGCCTTTCGGGACACAACAAAGCACAGCAGGAGCAATATGAATCTATCTCCTTTCCAAAATTAGATGGAAGAGCTCGTAGCTTGTAGACTTTTAGAAAGAATCCCAAGCATCTGAACTCTGAGCCGAAAAGCTTTGTTTCACCTGTAATGAACTATAAAGAATGAATAAATGCCTTTTATACTAACTTGTCTTGCAAAAAAACCCTTCCTACTTCATTTGTCTCATTGTTGTGTGCACTCCATGGGATGCTGCCGTCAGGTTTTCACCTGCTACTTGAACACAGAGCTGGAGCCACTCAGAGAACAGTCAGACCTCATGTCCAGTTTTGGGGAGATTCAGGCCAGGTGGGCAGAGATGGGTGAGGGATTTCTGCACAAGG
This sequence comes from Aptenodytes forsteri, assembly GCF_000699145.1. Lineage (NCBI taxonomy): Eukaryota > Metazoa > Chordata > Aves > Sphenisciformes > Spheniscidae > Aptenodytes > Aptenodytes forsteri. The sequence continues at coordinate 848,665 of NW_008795919.1, forward strand.
AACATTTTCAAGGGCAAATGCAAAACCATCTGGTGAATACTGAGCATATTTTAAATAGAAGTGAATGTGTAAAGGAAATCCTTTAGTCTCAATTCCCACTTTGCCTGGCACAGGCTCCTGACATGCTGCCAAGCAAGATATGACAGAGAATTATGCCTTTAAATACGAACACAGGAGTGAGAAGCTGAAAAGCAGAATAAAGGGGCAGTCACACTATATTGCATGAAATGAAGCTGTTCCTAGCAACCTGATGGCTTAATTAGCTAACCCGAGCACAAAGAGAAACAGGAGAAATGAAGGATGCTGGTATCACTGGTTCTGTTTCCAAAACAGTATTATTGCTGTTTTTTAAAAGCCTGGATGCCAAGCACTAGCTTTCCCATAGCTGAGTCACCGGGGCTGCATCGAGCATCGCAGGCTGCGAGTGTCTCCTGAGCACGCGCTGTCACCGGTGAGGCTGCACGGGTACCCGGCCAGCGCTGAGGCTCCCGCTGCCACTCCCCGGCTCCCACCGCTGCCCTTGCACTTCTCAGGGTGTTCTGGGGCTCCTTTGTTCTAGGACAGACTTACTGTAGTTCTGCAAATGTGCTCTTAAAAAATAATGACGCTAATCCACAGCGCTGCAGCCCACTATGCAGTGAGGTACAACGTGCAGCACGTACGGCTTAGTTACTTCAAAGTGTGCAGCAGAATAAACAAGATGACAAGGAACCATGAAAGGCACAACACAAAATGAGACTTAACGAGAGTTCAGAGTCATTACCTAGATCAAAGTTAGACAGGACAGAGGCATATTCAGAAATTGGCCGTAAGAGCTGAGAGCGAAGAGCAGAGCTTGCCCGTGCCCCTGCGCCTGCCGGCGAGGGCGAGCAGAGCTGCATGGCACGCAGAGCTGCATGGCACCTGCCCTGGCTCTTGCCAGCTGGGGATGCCAGGCCACGACTAACCGTGCTTGCCTGCCCGCATCGCAGCCAGACTCGGGGCTGGGGACATGGTGGCAGTGGAGGGGCCGGAGGGGCCGGCCCTGGGCAGGCAGGGCTTTCTGCACTCATGTGCAGCCTGGAAAGCAAGAGTCAGAGATGGGTGCAAGGCCTGGGGAGCTGCTTCAAAAAATTTGGGGTGGCTGAACTGATCCAGCAAAGGCTGCAGGAGCGGGGGCATGCGTCTGCAGGGAAAGGTGCAAACGGAAAGGTGCAAACAGAAGGGTACAGCGAGGCTCGTGTCATGTTTGACCTGGTGCCAAGTGCAGCAGTGCTGTGCAACAGGCGCAGGGAGGCGAGGCAGGGACCCGCCTGCCTCCCCTGCATGCCACTAAAGCCACCAAAGTCCAGGTCCCGTATGGTCCTGTCCAGAGCGGGGAAGGGGGGGGAAGGGAGGGCGGCTGAGAAGCCCCTTCGCTCCCCCCACCCCAGCCTGGCTGCGTGCCCTGGCCCCAAGGACTTTCACAGGACGCACAAGTGGCTCGGAGGGACGGGAGAAGCTGTGCTGCGCGGCCAGGGTGTGAAAAGGCAGGTCTGTATGTTCTGGAAGCAAATTACACTGCTATTAAAAATCAAGAAATAACAACAGGGATCTCCAGTGCATACTTCTGTGAGCACAAAAGAGAAAGAAGGGCAGTGAAGGAGCACGACAGCTGCTATGAATATACTATAAATCAATTTAAACCACAGAAACCAGGATCTCAGTGCACCTCACCCTTCAAATTCATGATGGAAATTGCTGCATTTTGCAAGTCCCTATTGTTTCTCCAAGTTACAGGGCATCATTCGAGAAAGCCAAGCTATGAAAGGCTTCCCACCGTGTTTTATATTTTACTCTGGAACTTATTCCACTAACAAGAGAAAGGAAAATAAAAACCGCAACTTTAAAATCCCCCAAGGTTACGCTCAGACTCCACTGAAAACCCTTCCCAAAGCCCCGGTTCCTGTTCCAACTGGGAAAAGACAGGGAGCAATAAATCATGCCGGAAAGGCAAATGGCAGCAATTAAAGTCCTCTCTGCGAGTCTGCCTGTCTCCAGGCCCGGCTGGACCGCAGCCAGCCACCCGCTGCCCGCTGCTGCGCGCCGGCACGGCTGCTCTGACATCTCCCGCTGCCGACAGACGGTGCTGCGGGGGGGAGG
>NW_008795919.1:850808-884929 GCF_000699145.1 Aptenodytes forsteri
CCGGCGCGCCGCCATGCGTGCCGGCAGCCTGTGGGCGAGTCCTCCGGCATTGCCAGGAGCGATGCGGCCCCCGGTGCCGTAACGCCCTTGTGAAACAGCCGGCATCTGAGAAACACAGCTCTGAGAGAGGCAGGACCCTCCGTGTCCGGTGCACCGACAGATTGATGCCCTCTCCCGTGAGCACCCTGAAATGCCCCGTTCCCAGGGGACACACGCTGGCGGGGCTGCCATTACCTTGGTGACACTGGCTGCAGATGCACCAGGCTGCCAGCGACTCGCTAATCCCACTGCTCCCACAAATCAACTCTTAAAATCATTACTGCTGCTGAGGAGGAGGAGGAGAAGAATTCTTCCTCGGTAAGGATGCAACCGCACCAGAGGAGACGAGGACTGTGCCCCGGGCAGGATCCCGGCCAATGCCTGCAAACGGCACCGTGTCCCTGTGCCCTGCTCGCCCGCCCGCTCAGCGCTCACTGCGGCACCCACCCGCTCGGTTTGCTCTGCCGGGGCGGCGGGGGAAGCAGCCCGGCCAGCCCGTGGGTACCACTGTGCTTCACCCGACCAGGCAGCTCGGGCAGAGCACCCAGGGCCAGGGTGAGCCGCCAGCAGCAGGAAAAGGGCCGGAGTGTCCTGGCCAGAGCAGTGTCCTCGTCCTTCAGCATGCTGCCGTGCTACAGCAGCCGGGTGCCTCCATGCAACAGACGTTGCTCCAACCAAGAACCAAAGGAAAACACGGAGTAAATGAAGCTTTAAAGTTATTTTCAAATTAAATTACAGTGAACAGAACAGGATTAAGCAAATGCCTCTATTACTTTCAAGAACCAGCTTTGCGCTATAACTTTACATTGTTATTAAGCAAATGGGTGAGCTTTGTCAAACCTTCTCTTTTATGAGGCTCTGACTGTGGGACTGGCGGGGCCTTCTATATCAATCATCCTTCCAAAGTGGGTGTTTGGTGGGTTTGAAATACGTCCTTGGCAACCTTTGACAACCCAAGTGTCTCCAGCTTGCCCCCCCCTGCCCCTGGCACGGCGCTCCAGCCATCCACCTGAAGCCAAAATGAAATTACCACATTGCTGCAAAGCTAGAAACCCAGTGAGAGAACATAATGAATAATTTAATGCCAGTCCTACCTCAAAACCTGGCTGCGCAGGAAGCTATTTTCCCTCTCGATGGGGATCTGCAGGGAAGTCACATTCAGGCTCAGCCTAAATATCGGAAACAGTTCAAGACGTGGCTTTGCTTCAGCTGCTTCTGCCCCCCTGTAAGCCCCCGAACCGCGCAGCAATGCTTGTGGGGTTGCACATGCCCGTGTGGCAGATTGATCAGTCCAGTTACCAACACAGTCACAGCCCCACAGACCGAGCACTCATGGGGCTGGAGGAGAAAGTTAGTCCTGGTTTTGCTTGATCCGACCTGGGACCTGTTTCTCCTACCAGAGCCCAGGTAAGTCTGGAATAAGCCCAGGTCCTGGGTCACGGCTCCTCTTTTCTAACCCTTGTGCTATTGCCTTTGGTAGCTCGTGGCCTCCTGCCCTCCCCACCCCTGGCAGGGGGTTTCTGGAGCCCAGGGTCAGTGGTGTTTGCAAAGGGGTGAAACCCTCCCCAAGGAGCACTGGTGCAGGGGTGGAGGATGCACTGCCAGGCACCGAGTATCGCTTTGCTGACCAGGAGCTGGCAGAGCGGAGTCTGAAGTGAACCACAGAGCCATCTCATTTGTCCAGGACCTGAGGTGGGTCGCTGGCCAGCTGATAAAGCAAGCTCCAGCAAGCAGGGACAGGAGCGGGAGGCAGGTGATGATGATGCATTTTACCTTTCATAAATAATGAAAGCAATCAAGGGACAATATGTTAAATCACTCAGTGAGGAAAGCTTTATCGCATGCTCGAGTTAAACACAAAGGGCTGGTCTTCTTCCTTTTGGGCAAGGACTGCTAGCTTGTACTCTTATTGCTCACTATGGTTGGCTCATTCATTAATTTTTAATGAGCAGACTTCCGTTCAAAAGAGAGAAGGGAGGAAGGAGGGAAGACTACTAATTGCTGCTGTAAGAGGGTGGGGATGGCCAGATCGATATGAGGCAATCCTGAATTCATAAAGGATGCCGGGAGCATTCCCAGGATTATGGTAATGGACAGATGTCCTCGGCTGCGTTGTGCTCCGTCTGGCAAACCCGCTCCATCAGCTGCTCCCCGGAGCTGTGGCTGGAATGCGGCAGGGTGCGTGTGGGGGAGGCAGCCTGGCTCCGTGTCCCTTCGCTGACGGTTCCACTGCCTTTCAGCAAGGGGCATCATTCCAGCTTCTTGCAAACTTTTACCAAAATACCACTGTCAGTAAGCCTAGAGAGCAGCATTAGCACATACCCAAAGGCAGGAAGAAAGCAGTGCCTCTAAGAACCCACACTGTATGATAGCTTAGGGTGCCTCCCTTAATTATGGAGCTTGCAGTTACACTTTGCATAAAAGCTAATTAATTAGTTAATGATGACAAAGTGCTCTGACCAGCTAAGCACTGTGCCATCACTGCAGATCAGTCACCAGGATCAGAGCCAGCTGGGGCAGGAGCACAGGGTTCCCCGGGCAGCTGGCTCCCACGAGAGCTCCCTGCGGCCAAGGGGGAATTGTCTTATCGAGAGACCCAAGCAGCTTCCGATAGGCAAGAAACCTCCACGCCAGTGGGACTTCGCTGTGCCATTTGCATTTCCCCACGTTCACATCACCGGTCGTTATTGCCTTGCCAAGAAACAAGTTTCTGTTCTGTAGGACTAATCTTCGGTTTCATTAAGAGCAGGGCTTGATTACTAAATTTTTAACCAGGGGAAGCTCCCTAGTCCATTACTGCCTTCCTCCCGTGTTTATTAAAGCAATAACTTTTTTTTTTAAAAGGGACATGTTTCCCTTGAGCTCTCTCACACTTTGGTGCCCTGATTAAAAAATATAAATTAGAGATTGAGCAGGTCTCTTGCTTCAAAGGAGTGTAAATTGGGTGGCTCGAAATCCTGGGGAAAGTCAGACCATGAAACGCTCCAAGATGGGTCTGTAGACGACCGTGTGTGAGATGAGAAGAGGATGAAGGTGTAGGTGGAGCAGCATGCCAAGGCCCTTATTTGCAGCTCTGTACACTTTGTGGAAGTTCTGATTAAAATTTCATTACCTCTTTCTTTTGCAGAGAAGAAGGGCTCTGCAGGATGCTCTGCCGGATGGCACAGCTCCCTGCCTCCAGAGCCTTTGAGGAGCAGCTGCTCCCGCGTCCCTGGGCCTCGCATCCCCTCGAAGCTCTGTTCCACATCCTTGCCTTTGAGTTTTGCAGCCTGAATCTGAGGGACAAGGAGCAACTCGGGGTGCAGGTGGGGCAGGAGGGCTGGGACTAATGGGGCGACAGCGGTGCAGATGTCCCACAGCGGTATGTGTCAGAGGCAGGCTGTGGGGATAAACCTGGAAAAAAGGTTTATTCTAATGTGGTTTCAGCATCCTATAGGGGATTTGTTGCTTTAATTACATTTGAAATCTTCTTGCTTTAATTTTACCTCATCAACAAAATGTAATCCATTTCAACAGGCAACACAGGGGATGAGTTAGCCTGATCACCTCTGGAGACCCTGGCTTCTCTCATAGCTTCTGGTCCTGCTTTCTTGGTGGAAAAAAAAAATGGCACATTTAAGACTGGATGGCTTAGAATCATAGAATCGTTTAGGTTGGAAAAGGCCCCTAAGACCATCGAGCTTCATAATGCAGCTGCTCTATAGCCAGTGTCTTTGGCATATGGACTTAGAATCATAATCGTTTAGGTTGGAAAAGGCCCCTAAGACCATCGAGCTTCATAATGCAGCTGCTCTATAGCCAGTGTCTTTGGCATATGGACGTGCTTTCTGCACCTTTAACCTGATCGCTCTTCCCATCTTCCAAGATTAACAAATCATTTAGAAAACACCAGCAGCCTGCTCTTCACAGCTCGTTAGGAGCTGCAAGTCTTCAGTGCCCCTGCAGACCAGACAGATCTCTCTAAGACCATCGAGCTTCATAATGCAGCTGCTCTATAGCCAGTGTCTTTGGCATATGGACGTGCTTTCTGCACCTTTAACCTGATCGCTCTTCCCATCTTCCAAGATTAACAAATCATTTAGAAAACACCAGCAGCCTGCTCTTCACAGCTCGTTAGGAGCTGCAAGTCTTCAGTGCCCCTGCAGACCAGACAGATCTCTATTTTGCTTTCATTTTCAGAAGTGTGGGGAGTTTTGTTCGAATCTGGAAAATGGCAATGTGGGAGCTCTTTTCATGAAGCGGAGCCTAAATGTCAGAATACCTTCCAACAGCCTTTTACTTAATTAAACAGGGCACGTGGCGGTGGCCTTGCACGGAGAGTGAACGACGCGGACATCCCCATCTACTCTCGTTCAGAGTGCTGCAGGGTTACTTTTGTTTTCCCATTATTGTGATGATCCGGTCTTTCCTCTTGGATGGTGTTGGATATGTTCCAATAGCTCTGGACCACACAGTTGCCTTTTTGACATGGCAAGTTTGTTTTCAGAAGGCAACAGGCCTGAAATACACGGTCCACATTTGTTCATTATAAACCCTGTAAAGCTGATTGCCATGCACTGTGTTAATTTAATAGAACTTCAGAACCCGGCACTGTCTCTGGGGTAGGACAGGAGGGGACTCAGTTTGCCTGTGCCTGCAGTAACAGGAGGTTTTCTAACAGCTAGTAGAAAAGATAAAATGCTTGCATAGAGCTGAGTGATATTTATCTGATGAATGAAGTACTCAACAAAATGCAGCATCAGGTCGATTGAGATTATTCATTATTTTGTGATGAATTTAGAAAATAATTTCAGACAAAAAAATAGTATAATTTTGTTACATGTTGAAGATATCAAAATTTTCTAAAGGGAGCATTGCAATTTTTCATTTTGAAATGAAATTATTAGGGACTTTATTTCCTGTATTTACTGAAGAAAGGAAACCTTGAATGCAAAGAGCATCAAAAGGTTTCATTTCACATTAACCCTAAATTATTTTAAAATTATTTCTCTAGTTCACCGCTGTAGTGAAATAGCAGGGATTCATTCACACAGCTTTGTTCTCCCCCTTTGTTCTTTCCCGAGCGCTGCAGCGCACTTCCCACACGCACCCGAGTCCCGACGACAACGCTGGGCACAAACGGGAGCGCGGTGGTGATGGGGGACACGCACAGCTCTGAACGCTCGCCCGAGCCGGAGGGGATCTCCAGGGTCAGCTCTGTGCCCCCAAAGTACCCTCTAACCTAAGCCTGGCACTGCTGGTTCTCCACTCCTGCTAGAAAGGAAAATGTCAGCAGCGATCTACCGAGATCACTAGAAAGACCCGGGTTAAGGGTGCCTCACCAGTAACAATCGCATTGATTTAAATTGTTAATGTATTTGCAGACGTGAATTCACACATAAAGGACCTCATACACCAGCAATGAGCGCCTACAAGGATTTCTCAGCTGTGCAATACTTAACTTTACCAGTGTGCGTCAAACAGCGTGGAAATAATTCTGCACAATAAAATCTTTTATATTCTGAGGGGTGCAAATCCATCACTGGCATATTTCTTTACTTCTGCTTTATTTCTTACTTTTTAAAAGCTGTGTCATTATTTATTGCTCCTATTTCAACATTGTGAAAGCTTAATGGATATTTTAAGGCCAGTGCTGCTCAGACATACTAACGCAAGCCTACGCACGGCTGCCCTTTTACTTTTTTTACATCACATGTAAATTTTGATTGACATCATAGGAAATTCGTAAATCAGAGTCCTTTCAAACTGACTGAAAACCGCAGGAGCAGCCCTTCAGCCCACTGTGCCAGGCGCTGCACAGCCCGAGCCTGGGGCAGCGACCCTCTGTATGGCTGCAGCCGTGGATTAAATCCCAGATCGGCTGGGAAAGTCCCTTGATTTAATGGTCTCATTCCTACTCCGGGAAAAGGCAGCAGGGCACACAGGAGACAGAGCTGATTGCTCCTTTGCTCTGGTGACGGGTTCCCTGAACTCAAACCCAAGATGGAGAAGGCGTGTTTTGGCGTATGTGCTGGGGGAGCTGCAAGATTTTTCAGTGCCTGGGATTCCCGCAAACGCTTCACCGGGGAGCAACTATTTTCGACAAAGCTCTTTCCACCCATGTCAGGGAGGAGGAACATGTACTTCTCTGTGATTAAAGCATCAAACCGCCCAGCTGTCCTGCAGTCAGTCCCGAAGTGCTCCTCCGTCTGCAGGAGAGCGGGTCATGGCAGGGCTGAAACATCCTTCGTGCTTGCAGACCCTTGCAACCCTGTCCTGGCTCAGGGTCATTGAGCTTCGCTCTGCCCGGGACCCAAATCTGGACCACGACAGAACATACCCGCGTTCAGTCTCTGCCTGAGCGAGAGGCAATTGCTCTCTCATGACCAGGGCCATAAATTGTGCTGTTTGGAAAAAAAAAGAAAAAAGGAGAGAACAGCTGACGCAATTTAATTCCCCGAATCCCCAGCTTTGGAGCCAGAAAGAAAATATCATTTTCTTTGTCCTTCATGTCATGAGCGCGCTGCGCGGGCCAGGGGCGGTGGAAAGTCGGGGCTCCAGTGCGGGGGGGACGTGCCCGGGGATGGATGGCCAGGACAGCCAGCGAGCAATGGGTCATGTTGGTATCTTTGCATCATTACATTTTGATGGATAGGCAGATCAGGGATTTATATGAACTCTTTCCTGATCTTAAACTGCTAATTCATGCCCGAGTTCCCCTCTTCTATTTTGTTTCTACAAATTCAGTCAAGTGCTGATGGGATGAAGATTTAATGTTGAGCAAGAAGGAACAACCGGCTGGAATAAAAACATTCATCAGAGCGCAAGATTTACGGGGAACATGCAGGAGAAAATGAGTCACATTTGCTATTCAGATGCCAGTTGCTTCCCTCTGCCTGAAGCAGATGAGTGACCCCCCCCCGGCCACAGCCCTGCCGAGCACAGACCTCAGCGCTGCGGGGGCATTAAACCTCCTCCATCCCACTCCCCTCCGCGCCCTGCACCCAGCTGGCCGCCTCGCCCCCGCAGCAGTGCTGGACACGCGCCCTGGCCCCCGGAGAGCCGGACCACAGATTTCCCACATTCCTTCAGGAAAACATCCCTTTCTCCTCTTAGGACAGCCCGGCTTTCCTTTGTGTTCTGCTGGCTTTTCTGCTCTGTTTTTTTGCATGATTCAGTCTTACACCATCCACAAGTCTGGAAAAATGGAATTTAGTGTTTGGCCACAAATAGATAGTTCTGGTGGATTTATACAAAATTGTATTTTTTCTGAGGTTCCCATATACACTTGTATATATGTATTCACATACATACACATACATACACATATGTATACATGAACCCCTCAACCTTGCGGCCCCTTGCAGTCTTACCCAGGGCCAGCGGTGATCACTGCTGCCTCATACATAAACATAATACATACATAATATATATCTGCCTCCTTCAGCGGAGAGATGTGACCGGACTTTTCTCTGTTATCTTTCCGTTTCCATGGTAATAAAAGTAGCTTCTGATAACGGCTATTTCCTGAGTGTAGGGAGGTTTGGTAATTTTAGAAGCATTACAGCACAGACTTCAAATGGTCGGTGCTGCACAGGGTCGTTCTGGCTCAGGCTTTCAGTTGCAGGTGGATGCAAGCAGGTCCTCAGAGTCCGGGGGAGGATGCCGGCCTGAGGTTTCTCTGGTTACCGTTAACTTATTCCTAGTAAGTCTGTTCCCAAGGGTTAAAGCCCCACAAGTGATCCACACGACCTTGCTCAGTCTCGGGCACGGTTTGGGACCGGCGCCTTTCGTGGCGGTTGGTGTAGCTCGGCAGGAAGCCGTCAGCTCGCTTGTCACCTCAACAAGCCTTGCAACCAGCAGCTGATTTACTTATTAGCATTAAAAAGAAATAATGCCTCATATTTCCCAAAGCCTGTAATACAACTGTGTAAAAGTGATATCCAATTAATGTACTGTAGGATGAAACCCAGCTCTGCCTGGATCATAAAAATGACTATTGATTTCTGTGCTCCGCTCCTGGCTCCCCCAGCGCTGCACGTTGGCTCCTGTATAAGCTGCCGACCGGGTGCCTACGCAGACACCCGACCTGTTTTTTTGGCTATCGCTTCTGCAGGAGCCCTTTGCCAGGCCAGGGATTTTCAGCAGGGGAGCATGGGACCAGGACCCCTCTCCTTCCCTCGGGTGCGTGGGGGCTGAAGCTCATCTGCCCTCTCCTGTGATGCTCCCGGAGGCTTCACTGCACAGACCCCCTGGTCCTCAGTGAAACAACCCTGGCATGAGGGAATATTCAATTTTTTTCACATTTTCAGTGCCTAGTTTGAAGATTTAGAGGCGATTCAGTTCCTCGAGCAGGCGGGTGCCCCGGCTGCAGCCTTGCTGGGGGACACAGAGGCTCTCTCCACGCCGTCCCCAGGGAGAGCTCAGGGACCTCACCCAGACGGCATGTTAATGAACCACGTGGCAGTGTGTAATTTAATCAACAGATCTGTTGAGAATACTTCTGACCTGCAGAATCACATTTCCCCTACCCTCAATAAGCCAATCTATAATATGAAGTGTGAACCTTCTAATTTAGTGTCACATCAAATAATAATTGTCGCATTTAAACTGTTTCTAATATTAGTCAAACAATCATAGATAAGAGTCGGAGGCTCCTTGTCTCTCTCGTTACTACATACTTGCAATTAATATTTATAAAGCAGGAGGGATTTTTTTTAAAAGGGAATTTTAAGTTGTCCTTCGTATTTTCAGACACAGACTGTAAAATGTATAGGCTCTCCTTCACCTTCACTCTAAGAGAACTAAGCTTTTCATCTGACATATTTATAATTTTAGCCTGTAGGGATAGATATGAAGCAAACCACGGCTAGCGATTGCAGAGAGCTGGGGAGGAGAGGGGAGAAGCCAGCGGCCCTGGTCCCAGGTCGGAGGGCTTGGCTCCCCAAGGGATGCTGTCACCCCTGTCCCGCAGCACAGACGCCTTGCTGGTGAGCAGGCAGAGAGCTTGGAAACCAATGGCGATGTGAGGCTCTTACCCAGAGAGGCTATGGAGCACCCGAGTCAAGGGGCTGCCGACCCAGGACCTGTGGCGGGGGGCTGCCCCAGCAGCGATGGGCACCGGCAGCGCTCGCTGCAGCTGTGCTGTGCAACATGTCCCCAGCGCCTGTTCGTGGGCTCTGGAAATGCCCCTGGACTTGAGGATGGAGCCCTGCCTGGCACGGGGGCTGGCACAGCGGGGCCCGCCGGGGAGCGGGACGGGGTCCCCCTGCCCACACTGTAGCTCAGCCCTCCGGTGAAGCAGGAGAGGACCTGGAGGATGCCTGCACAGCATCTGCCCCAGCAAAGACAGGGCAGCGCCCGGCACTCGCACTAGCCCCGTCCCAGAGGAAGGTGAAGGAGGAACAGCCCAACGCTAATCGCTCCTAACGATGGCAGAGCAGGAACCGCACGCCACGCTCTGTACTAGCTGCCGAGCTGGAATGGCCAAACTCCCTTCTGTCATTTCTCACTTCATTATTCCCTTGCATTCTTTAATTAATATCAATAAAAGATACATTAGAATTGCAGAAATCATGGAAATGTCAAACATCTCTCACTCGCTTTGGTAAGAACTTTGTTAAGTACCAAATGCAAATGTGCAGCTGCTGCCTTTGACATTTTGGTTCCTTTGCTGGCACAGGCTAATCAATTCAGTTTCTAATTTTAATTTTATCAGCAGCAAATCTGTTAGATTTTTAAGGCTCTGATGCAGGCCAATTAATTTCTAATCAAATTACCTATGTTCTGATAGGTTTCGCCTGCACTCTCAGCAGCGCCGTGAATTGCAGTCCCAGGTCTGCAGCCCACGACCTTGCCGGCAGCAGATGGGAGCGATGCCTGTCCTGCTCCGCTTGGCAAGGACATGTTAATTAACCCATTAGCGGTGGTGAGGGGGCAGAGGAGGCTCCCCCTCCTCTCACCTGCTGCAAATGCTCAGCCCCAAAAACACGCAGCCCCAGCCTTTACTGTAAACTGTTCTGGGATCTCAGTCCCTTCCGCTGGCTCAGACCTGCCCTCGTCTGCCTTGGGGAGGAGCTGCTCGCGTCCCCTTGTGCCATCCGAACTCGGCGTCACTGCGGCTGTGCCCCTCGCTTCCCATCACTTCTGAGCAAGTACAAGTATTTTTAATAAGCTGAACAACCGTGCGTGCCCGTGGGATCTGCGGTTATTGGCTTAAAAGCAAGGGGTCCTGCCCAGTGTTTCCAGGGCCCTGCGGTCCCCAGTGTCCTGGCCACCGCTCTGGGGAAGGTCCCTGGGCAGGTCCCTTCCCGCCCATGACCCGCAGCAGCAAAAACGAAGCCCCATTTTCTGCTGAAAAGGGGCCCCCGAGCTGCTGTCTGAGGGTCCGAGGATGCGAGCATACAAGCATGTGCGTGAGGTGCTTGTTGCTTAACTGGGAAAGTTTCTTAATGATAAAAAATTGAGTTTTTAGAACTGCCAGAATAGGGAATAGAATTGGAAAAAATACAGTTGTTCTCAGTGTCAGCTAATTTGCTATTTAGATGCTGGTTTTAAAAAATGTTAGCAGGAGTTTGTATTTATTGCCATTTTAATTTTTTAAGCTTTTTTTATTTTTGCCTGCAAGTCTCTTTGACGAAGGGTGTTATTAGTGTGGCAATTAACCAACCCGGCTATCAAACTTGTGCAATGCAGCATTAAATAAATCTCAGAATTGATTGCTTTCCAATTTTTGACAGATATGTATGTGTCTATGTGTGCATATACATATATGCAGAAATATCTGCACCTATGTGTGTCTGCTTGATTGTCAAGTGGGAATGAATCACAGCTAAATCTTGATTTTGCTTAAAAACACCTTTAAAAAGAAACACTCTTAAATATCAACATTACCACTTACAAGAAGTATTTCCTAGAAAAAATATTACACGTTTAAAGCAGGGATGGCATGCCAGGACAGACAGACGGGGGCCAGGGCACCCACTCAGGTCACGCACGCAGCCACAGGGACCCTGCCCCAGGCTGAGGCCCCTCTGCACGCACCCACGCCCCCCCTTTCTGACAAGGACCTGTCCCCCCACAACTCTTGGAGGTGATTTTCTTACATAAAATGGAATAATTTCTAGGGAGCGTTTTCAGGCCCATTTGCTTGATGAGTGGCAACAGCAGGAATACAGAGATTTTCTGTCTGATGGGCTAAACCCAGGCTCGTAATCCGTGCTGAGCACTCAGCCACTGGCATCCCTTTCACGAGCGGCACGGGATGTTTGCTCTGGAATTGGCTTATTCTGTGTACCAGCCCGCATCTCCCCCCAGCAACGACCCCACGGGAAGGGATGCTCTGGGGAAGTGGTGCCTTTCCTGCCAGCGGCACCTGGGCTTTCGAGGAGGAGGACGCAAGGATGGGGTGACTTGCCCAAAGCTCAGGCAGTTTACACATCATCCCCCGCTCTCGCCCTGGGACGCTGTGCTCGGCCGTGGTGACGTGTCGGGCAGCGCCGCGTCACTCTGCACCGCTACTGGGGCACAGCACCAGGCTGGCACCGCACTGCTCGCCACCCCAAAGCTGCCTGAGGGACTGCTCGATTTCCATTGCGCCTCATTGCACACAGGACAAAGCCAACATGCACAAAGTCTGCTCCTCACCTGCCAAGGGAGAGTCCCTGTGCCCAGGGCAGTGTCAGGGTGGAGGTTGGTGACCCCGGCCGTGGCATCGTTGTGCCTTGCCAGGACACTGGAAAATTTGCCTCCAGGATCTTACTGCCTCTTTGTGCTGAGCAAATATCAGTGTGACACATTAAGGAACGTGGGTATGGTTAAGCAATCCACAAACAAATGGCATCTTTCAGGGATGCCCCAGAGCTCCCAGGTGGCACAGAGCAGCTGCCAGGGCTGCCCCGCCGGGCTCGAGGAGCCCTCGGTGCTCACGTCCCCGTGGGCTGGATCCAGCCCCGCAGCTGCCATCCGGCTTTTCACCAGGTCTGCATTCGGCTTAAGGGCAATGCAGGAGGGGGAATTGGAGAAAGTCTTACAACAGCTCAGTCTGTGGAGCAGAAATCGGAGCAGAACAAGGGAAGGAGTGCTTTTCCTAATCAGGAGAGACACCAGCTCTTTGTAGGCAGATTAGCATTTTAGCCGGCTCTCTAACAGTCAGTCAAACACAATCCCATCCCTCTCCTGACAGTTTTGCACCACCAGCCAGCTCTGCTCATGCACGCATGTGCCCTCCTTGCTTCCGGCAGCAATGGGAAGGTTTGTCTTCCCTCTCCTTTCCCCTGGAAAAGGAACCTGAGCCAGCGTCATGACCTGTTACGCTGCAGAGCTATACGGGCTTTAATATCACCGATGAAAATATCGGCAACTTGGTCATTTACAAGCCAGAAAAATAATGAGTTCAAGTCTGAAAACAATGATCAAGGTTGGCTGACATTTACCTCCCGTGACAGCTCTTGGAGGATTATTCACACTGGAATCATTTTCTCTTTGCCTTGTTGGCATGGCTCTTCTTAAGAGTATTTGTTTTCCTATGGATGCCAAGTTTTCAAAACCAGCCCTTGAATTGCATGTGCAATATTAAGTGCGCATCTCTGCCTTCATGCCTACTTGTCTACTCCCATATGCAGTAATCTGCACGTGCAAAAATTGATGTTGATGAAATCAGATGGGTTTGGGGGTCCAGTTCTGCCAGTCAGCCATGACACTTCTGTCCAAACAACTTCTGCAGATGCTTTCCACGAGAAGCACGAGTCTGTTATATCAGGAACAGCACCCCTCCACCGCAGCACAGGGAGTCAGTGCTGCCTGGCCCTGGGGCCCTTCCCTGGGAAGGGAATAGGGAAAGAGATCATTCATTTGCTCGCTGCAGCAGGGACCCATGTCCCAACACCGACAGCGAGAGCGGTGACACGGTGACGTCCCTGCAGTGTGCGGCAGGGAACGGAGCAGCTCCAGAACAAGCCCCTGGGGAAGCACAGGGAAGCACTGACCTGCTGCCTAGGGCAGATCTGGATCTTCTGTCACAAGCACCAGTCTTCTGCTCTGCCAGCCACCCTGACCAAACGTACCTGCCTGCTAGGGCACACAGTCTGCCCGCCTGCAGTGCAGAGCAAAACCCCCGGAAAGGGCTTTAATACAACTCCCCAGCTCGCACATTCATTAAGCGGCTTGAAAAGCACGAGCTTTATTGTTTCAGACCCAGAGGGAAGCAGTCAAGAGCGCATCCTATCGCTGCTCCAGGTTTGTATCTGCTCCATCGTTATCTGCGGCCCGTAGTAATCTCCAATCTTTATACTTTAATTTGTAAGTCAGACAAAGAGATTTTTCAGCCTTTCATGTGCTGAATGACAGGCTCAGCTCCCTCCCCCAGCATGTCCTCTCTGACTTACTCATTAGAAGCGATTTTAAAATGTGCTAGTGATAAAAAATACGTTTTGATCTTTACTCTATGAGTAAATAAACAAACTCCCCTTTGGGGTATTTAAAGAGGTGTTTGCCTCTTCCCACCCTATGTCCATGTGCCCCCCACACACTGTGAGCCGGAGCCAGGACATGATGCCCTGGTTGCTGCACAGGGCGCTGGGGCTCCGTCTGTGCAGGAAACCTCGCTGCCTCGTAGGTAAACCTCAGCTGCTTCTCCTGGGTGGCTGTACTCGAGGCTGAGCGAGCAGCTACGATGCTGGGCCAAGGGCGCTGCTGGGGACATGCTGGCTCCCAGCTCCCGTGCTGGCTCATCCCACAAAACGTGGGTGGGTAAAGCTTCAGGTGGGCGAGAGCGGGGCAGCCCCCAGCCAGCCAGGCAGAGCCGGGAAGCACTGTCCCCTTGCAGAAGTGGCTGTTTTAATGAATCACCTTTCCTGGTAGGGGAGTCACTGGGGTGGGACTGACACAGCTCTTCTCTGCAAAAGGGCTTTAAGTTTCTACACGGCGACAAGCAAGACTCACCCAAGCTGTTCATGCAATAAAGTTTTCACTCCAACCAAGGTTGGGAGAGCAAACCAAAGCAGGAAAATCCTATTACTGCTTTTATCACTATGCAAGGAATTTTTGCCCCTTTTACGAGCTGTCCTGTTCAGAGACTTTGCCCTCCTCCCTCTCTGTCTGCAGCCACAGACAAGGTGGAAGGAGAGGGAAACCTGTCTCCATCTCCCCAGTTTGCAGGATAAGTAAGTGGAAGCACCGGAGCCAAGATGTTTAAATCACACATCCTAATGCGATGTTGCTGCGCAACCACAGCAGAGCAGCAGGCGTGCCTGTGAGCAGGCATCCCCACGGGAGGACAACTTGCATAACAGAAGTTTATTGACGGCACCGATCCCGTGCGGGCTTGTTCCTCCTCCCTGAGCCTTTCCCTCCAGGATGGCAGCTGTTGCTTGAGCGAGACCAGTGCTTTTTTGCCTCATCAATCCATCCTGGTGGGCCTTCCATACGTTTCTTATTATTCTGCCTGACATCTGTTCACAATTTGTTTCTAATTCCTCACTCTGCTCCTCCTTGTCTGACTCTGGCCGTAAAGCTGAGATAAACTTCTTGCACAGACCTCAGGCACATGCAGCTTGCTGGGAAAAAACTTCCACTCCATCTGCCTTGTACCCAGCGTGGGAGAAGTTTTTTTTCTCAGAAGGTGAATCTCTGCAGCACAGCCCCGCACAGGGCCAGGGCGGTGGGATGGGGGCTGAGAGCAGGTCCCCACAGCAGCCTGACACTTGCCACCTACTGCGGACCACCGGGCAGGTGCTGCGTGGCTTGCCAGGGACGTCTGCATTTCAGTGGGCAGCTAAATAATCCTTAATATCAGCTTTTTAAAGGACAAAGTCAGCTCTGAGTTATTCTGGACATACGCAGGTGCAAGTGAGAGCCAAACATTGCCCAAAGTTTGCAGGATGCTTTGGATCCTCTGGAACGAAAGGGATATAAACTAATGGGTGGATGCCAGCTGGTAATGGTAAGCAGATGGCAGGAAGACTACTGAGAGAGGACTGGTTTATTTACTTGCTTATTCATTTATAGACCATATTTTGGGAAAAGAAAATTAACCTGACTTTGTACCACCCATCTGCACTCAGAGAGAACAGGCACAGGCATGGGCCACAGCTACCTGTGCCCCTCCCCGTTCCTCCTGCTGTGGGTTCCTGCTCTCTCGTATTTATCTGCTGTTTACGAAGGCTGGTGGATGGGAATGGGTCCTTCCAGTCTTCTGCACAGTTCTGCAAAGCTGGGCCTGATCCTAGAGTGGGGCTGGGATGGGAAAACTAATAACGAGCACATCACAGAACTACTGAAAAACATGCTGTGAGGGGCCACTTGCCTGCCTGAGGCAAGAGCAGCTCTGCTATGCCATTCCTAGAGATGTTTATTCACCCTATTCTTAGCAGTCAAGAATCCCACATCCTCTCCAGCAACCTGTTCTCAGGCTAATTGTCCTTAAATTGAAAATCTCTTTTGTTACAAGCGTTCGCAGCAAGGACTTGCTAGGATCCTGTTCTCTCCCAGCTTTGAGCCCCACTCTGCTTGTTGCCAGCATGTGAGACCCTTCAGCCTCATTCTGCAATAACCCCTCTATGCCTCAAAAAAGCCCCCAATGTGGGAAACCCTGTCCCACCCCCAGCTGCTTTAGATTTCACCTCCAACACTGGAGTCTTCCTAAAACAGCAGGAGAGCGCAGTGATCCGAGACACAATAAATCCCATACAAACGCTGGAGCGACCCAGATGGTCTCAGGGCAATTGGCCCCGACAGCACACTCAGAAGCGGCTCACAGCTGATGTTCAAAGGGATCTGCCCAAAGAAGGGCCTCTTTTGGGTAAAACCTTCATAGCACACAGAGCTGATGCTAGAGCAAAACCACCATGAGTACCTGACCTTGCTACAGCTCGCTCCCACAGAGCTGCTGTCTCAGTGGCAGGAACACTTTTGCTTTTCAACTTGAATTTAATTACAAAATAATTAACTCGGCAAAAATTCAGGAGTCATTTGGCACACGTGCCTGTCTCATACCCTATTGCAAGAGCTTCCTTTTGTCACTGCACTGGCTTTTGCTAGCTGTGCTGAGAATTCATGAAGCTCCACATCCCTTCCCCTTCTCGTTCCGGCTGCATTACATTTCTCAGATTGCTGGATAAAACCACCTCAAATCTGATCTCAGGTTCAGCTATCTTCAGCCTCAGAGACTACCTACCTGATGCCTTTAGTCACTGTGTTTAACGGAGGGAGATGGCAGAAAGGATAGATCTAGCACCCCAGGCTTCCCCGGCCCCTCTCCCTGTCCCTCCCGGAGCACACGGGCGATGCCGGTGGGTTTTGCTTTGAACATAAGGGAGGAAGGCAGCAATGCCCTGCCCAGCCCAGTCCAGCCCTGGCACCACATACATCCCCACCTCAGCTTGCAGAGCAGGGAAAGGCCAGCAGCGTGCTTGCCATCACTCAGCAGCGCTAGTCCAGCTTCATTTGCATTGTTGCTAGTTGAGCTTTTCTTCCCCTCTCTTGTTTTTGCTGATAGTAATTAGCATTGATAATCCCCCTCCCCTCCATGGGGAATATGAAACAAATCCTCCCACGAGAGTGCACCGCCTCCACGCCGCTTGGCCCCGCTCGAGTCCCACAGAGCCAAGGCAGCCTCCGCATCCCCACATCCCCATGCACCTGCCTCCTCCGGCTGCTGTTTCGGGGTGTGGAGGGGAGGAATCACTGGAGGGGTGGTGGGAACACACCTCGTCCCACTTTGCCTCCCTGGAGGTGGGCATGGAAAGCCAGGGCGGCAGAGCCTCCAGGAAGGAGCTCGCCCAAGAACTACAGAAAAGGATTTCGGGAGCCAGGAGAGGAGGAACTCGGGTGGGGAGGAACCACGGAGCCTGGCGAGCCCTCAGCACCCATGGCTGGGAATCCAGCCCTGGGCCACACTGTGCCAGGCACCGCTGCGGTGTATGCGTGATCCGACCTCTCAGCCCTGAGAGATACCTGTCTCCTACCCTGCTTTTGCTGTAGCTTTTTCCCCTTCTTGATGAAAAGAAGTTCTTTTCTGATTGAACTAATTATGCTGATTGAATTTCCTCCCTCTCTCTGTCTCTGAGTGTGAAAGGTTTCCTTAATTTGATGGGGGTAATTGTTATGCACACACTGTCAGATGTTAATGCAATTCCTTGATTGACAGGTAATCAGCACATCAGTTGTACAAAAAGAGTGAATAAGTCTGTAATTTTATTTCCCCTGATTCCACTGTGTGGGATGGCAGGAAAATCTAAATTAGCAATCAGGGAAGGCAACCCCACTCCAGAGCAAGCTGCTAACAGCCCGGATGGCTGGCTGGGGCTGGGATTGCAAGGTCTCATTCCGGCTCCGAGGGGCTTACCTGCAAATGCGTTGCTCACTGCTGAGCCTCGTATGGCTGCTTTTCATGGGAGCTCATTCGGGGTTCAGATCTGCTCCCACCAGTGCCTGCATCCGTGCTCCCAGGGCAGCATCTGCACAAGGCATGCATGGCTCCAGCAAGAGCGGGAATGCACTTCCTACAGAGAGAGGCAGAAACGTCCTCAGAAACCTCAAAGTTTTGATACCCCAAAGTCCCCCCGAGAAACCTGTGAGCAATGTAAAGCCCCATGCTAAGCTGGAGGATAAAGTTGCATGAGGATGCACGGCTCTCGGGCCATCCCCAGGGCGAGAGCACACACTGCTAATAGCTGCCTCCAGAGAAAGTAAGACACAGAGGTGGTTGATGAGGTAATCGTCGTACGGGTGCTCCCCTGGGCTTCCCACCACAGCAGGGGGAAGGGAGCAGCTCGGAGATTTTTGCTTTGTACCTTCCTTTCGGGCTGGCGGAGCTGAATGACAGAGGAAGAACTAGACCGGCGCTCCCACTAGCAGCTGACAATGTCTGCCCATTTCATTTACTGCTTGTCAGCTCCTGACAAGCCCCAGACAGGCAGAAGGTAGGAATGCCAAAATATAAATTCCTCCAGAATATTTTCTGAGGCTTCTTATATGCTTGCTTTTCTTTCTTTAGTAAGACCCTGATGTAATTTTTTGCTCATCTCCTAGCTTGGATCCCAGGGATATCACTCCGTCTGCACAACAGCACTGACTTGAAAGGCAGAGCAGAAACATGCGTACCCAGAGCGATTTGCTCTTGCTGTAGAGGCTGAGGCTTGTGTCTGCACACAAACTCCGGGTACAGCCTTGTGTGTGCAAACAGAGCTGTGGAGGAGCGCACAAGCACACAAGAAATCGCACAGTGTCGGCTGCCCTGGGGCACCCGGTGAGCCCAGAAACCCACCCGCAGCTGGAAGAGAGAACTGCAGAATAAGGAAACCAGAGACCATTTGCAACGCCCCAAACAAACGGGCTAATTTCTCCCTCCTCTCCCCTTTAGCTGGAGGAGATCCATGGTGGTTCAAACAAAACCCTGTGCCCCAGGGAGTGGGTGCTGCTGGTACCACCGGCCCTGGGCTAGCACTTGCAGCCTGGCTCCCCCCAGGCACTCACCATCCCCAAGAGCTCCCGGAGGCAAAGACCCCCCAGCTGCACCTCCCCAACATAAGGGGCGAGCCCTCCGGCCACAGGCAGGGCTGCAGCTGGGGCTGGGGGGCGGCCCGGGGACCTGCAGTTCAGGGGCTGGGGATGGCTGATGGCAGACAGTAGGGGAAACGGAGAGGCCAAACCGGATTGCGAACAGCATCCACTGAACACTTGCGTCAGCATAATAAAGGGTCAAATCCTAGGTATGAAGAGCTGGGAGTGAATAGCTAGATTTACCATTAGTAAAATTTATTTGAAATATTTAAAATCCCTTTTGGAAGGATTTTAGTCTTCAGCGAGGCTGGTACTCTTTCCCCAGAGCATGCATAATATAGGCTATTCAAGGCAAAAAATCTGTGCTGATTCGGATGCACAGCACTGCCCTGCACTTCAATAGGATTGAGCAGGGTATAAGCCAGTGAAGAGCTCTGCCCATAATGGAGATGATACAGGAGACTCAAGGAGCTTAGTAGTTCTTAGGGAAAGAAACAGGGTGTGAGAGGAGAAGATTAGGGCAGGACCTCACTGTAGTCAATAAATCCCAAGGAAAAGAAGAGACCACTATGCTGGCAGAGCTCCCCTCACATTGTAGAACACATAAAATACTGTCTCCAGCTAAAGGGATGTTTGACATTGGAGAAAATTAGACATTTTTTTTTTTATCCAGTATAAGTCACATGCAAAATAAATTGCAAAGGGCAGCAGCAGAGGCAGCTCGTAAAGACAGATTAAAAATCAGATTTAGACAAGCATCTTCAGGCAAAAAAGATACTTAGGATTAGGCTGCTAATTTGTAATCACAGATGGGGATAGGGCTGTGTTGTCTAGGCAGTGTAAATAGGCTGTAGGAGGAGCACCAGGCCCTGCATACGTTGCACGCAGGAGGCAGGAGTGGGGGAACGCACCAGGAGGAAAATACTTGCGTCCACCGGGACTGTGCAAGGGGCCGGGGTCACCTCGGTGCTGCCCGGGGTCCCCAGCAGTCACCCCCTCTCACATGGAGCAAATTATCCCCTCGCACCACAGCACAGTGTTGCTCACAAAAATAAAACCCAGTACATGAATCTTAGCTTCTTTTACAGCCTAGAATGAAAGATTAAATACTAATTAGGCTGAACTCTACAGTGTGCTGAGGGCCTGACTGCAGGGCTGAAGGCAATGTAAATACTTGGGAGCACCAGAGATCCACATAACTTCTCTTCCCCTATGTGAAGGTAATTTCCACTTCAGCACAGACTTAATTTGTTTTTTTATGACCTGAATCAGAAATTTTCTGCTGATCTGTACCTCAAATACTCTGGAATATTTGTGAATTGATCGGGGTCAGGACAGATTAAACAAATTGTCTCTAACTCTCCTGGTTTATGCCTCTCCAGGCACCGGCGCTCCCCAGCTCCTCTCTCTCCCACCAGCCCTGGCTCTCTTCCCAGGCTGGGAAGAAGGAACCCACCGGGCTTTGCTTGCTCTTGCTGGATTTACCGGCTCATCCCAGCCCATCCCATCCCCAGGCAGCAGCAGAGGGTTCCTCCGAGGGGAGACACAATATTGCCAAAATTGCTGCAATACTGTGGCTTTGTCTGCCTGCCCCGGCCCAGCGCACGGCTGCAAGCGTGCAGCCAAGAGCGTGAGCCAGCCACGTCCAGGCCCAGCTGGCGAGCTGCGGGGAGCTTCCCGCTGCCGAGCAGAAATGCGGGAGAGGGGACTGTAGGTGGCAATCGCATCTTGCAAGCGGGAGGGAGGCGGGTGCTCCGGCCGCTGGCTCTGCCCGAGGGCAGTGAGCTGGGGAAGGGGCTCCACTGCCAGGGAGCCCCCCGAGCCCACCCGCTTGCTCGCACCGTGCCACGGGAAGCGGCTCTCCTCGGGCCGGCTCTTACACGCTTGCTGCGCTCTAACAAAGAGCCAATGCTATTTCCTCAGCAGGGAATAATTTCTAGGCAGGAATAACTTTCCCTCTGTTTTCCAGCTGCAGGCCAGGTCCTGGACAGGAGCCCCCCTGCTAGCCCCCCAGGGCTGCTGTACAAACTGGGTCGGTGCACTTGTTGCAGGCTGACCTGCTGCATGCTGTGCAGCCATGCTCACAGCAGCCCGTGCTGATGTTCACAGCACCAACGCAGTCATGCTGCATGGCAGAGATAAATAAATATTATTCACCCACCTGAGTGCTAAATCATACAACCTTATTCAGTGCTTCCAAGAAGCAAGAGGTGCGTTAGCCACAGAGCAGCTGGCTTGGAGTATCTCCTGCTCCGTCCTTGTGCACAGGCAGCGTGCCGAAGCCGTGTGTGCAAGGCAGGCACATGCCTGGAAGGAGCTGAACTTTGCTTCCTGACTCCTGCTCTGCAGCTGATCACCAAACATGTAAAACTGCCAAGAACTGGGACATTCCCAGGAGTGGGTGTGGAGCTGGAGCTGGCGCTGGCCAGCGGCCCCCAGCTGGGACATGGCAATCCTCGAGCAACCTGTGGTTGGACCATCACTGTCTGCTGAAGGCACTTTGATAGGGTCTGCTGAGACAATCGTGTGTGTTTGGCACACACGAAACATGAAAACTGGGGAGGAGGGTGTAGAAAATAAAAGAGGTGACAGATTGTTTAGCAGTTATCTGTTACCAAGCGCTGCTGGAAGCCATCTCTTGCTGCCACCTTCCAGCAGCTGCCAACTCAGTGCCCTGCCCTGCCTGGAGAGGGGCTGGGGACGGCCAGGACGCCTCTGCACGGCACGCGTGAGGCAGGACCGCACGGGTCAGTGCCTGAGCTGGGGCAGCGCATGGCACAGGGGCCGGCACAGCCGCAGTGGCACCAGCTCTGCCCCCCAACCCGGTCGCACGTGACCGGGCCGGCCACGCGGCCGCTTCCCACATAAGTGCTCCTGTGGCCGTGACCCATGGCTGCAACGTGACGTCCTGTCTCGACACGGTGCCCTTGCCGTGACAGCTTCGTGAGTGGTAAGAGCAGCTGTAAGAGCAGGCAGGCTGGTGACAGGCTTTTAGCGACACTTTCCTCTGACCCCACGTGCCCGGGGGGCTGCGATGGCTCCATGTGCTCCCAGCACCTCTTCCCCGGGACGGATCCCACCCGCCAGCAGCCACGGCAGTGGCATGCTTGGCTGGCTCACGGAGGTACAGCAAGGCAATTAGAGCAACCGGTTACGATTTCTTCCAGCTCTCATGCCTTTGTGCTTTCCCTCACATGCACACATGGCATTTGTGCTGCTTTTCGCTCTGGCACAGACACACGTGTGCTGCTCCTGTCACAGGCACACACTGCAGGGGAACCATAGGGGTTTGAACACCTTTTGCTCCCCTTTGAGCTCCTGTTCCTTCTCCTCACAGCACAGTTCATCAGCAACGGCTTTAATTTAAAAATGGAAACCCCAGATGTTTCTGAGTGTGGCTTACCCTGGGTTATCCCACCGCTGGAGTGGCGCGCACAGCCCTCGGTAGCAATGAAAATCAGACCCAGGAGCTATAAATCACTCCTGTTTGTCAAGCTCCCCAAGCATGAAATAGTCTCGCAGTGGCTCCCAGGGCTGCCAAGCCCAGCACAGCAGGACGCGGCTCTGCCTGCGCGGGCAGCCGACCTGCACCTCCTGTCTCCAGCCAGACCGGGCTCTGCTACGTATCCGTCCGGGCGGGATACCCATCGCTGTGCCGGGGTCACCCCTTCCCACGGGGATCACAGCTCTGCCATCAGCTACGCCGAGTTAGCCCGTGGGTAAGCAGCCAAATGCTTTGGTTCTGATCTCGTTCCCATGTGTAACAGGAGAAATAAAATAATTTCCTCTGAAATTATTTGGAGTGGGTGGCCAAAGACCCTGAATTCTCCATCCCCCTTCCCTTATCTTGAAGAACAACTGACATTGAACCTAAAGAGAAAAGCAAATGCCCAAGCCTCTGTATCTCAGAGCCGGAGGAAGTTGCTAAGGAAAATATTGGGTTGAAAAAGCGCCAAGGGAAAATCTTCTGTGAGCGATAGCAGCACAGTGCTCACGAGCAAGGGAAGAGAGAGAAATGCTGGAAGGAGCAGAGTGGAGCGGAGAGCTGACAGCAGCTGCGGGAGCGTCCCAGCCGGAGCGGCCTGAAACCACAGAAGCATTTGGGCAACAAAAATCTGTGTCCTGGGGCGGCTTTTTAATTTACTGGTGAACAACAAAGAATTGAAAGCAGGCCATGGGGATGCCTGCCAGTCGGTGGCAGCTGCCTCCCAAGGGCAGCATCACCGTTTTGGCTGTGGGACACCCCTCCTTTGGGGCTGTGCAATTGTATAGGGTTGGTTTATGCTGGATATGAAGATCTTATCATGCAATGTGCTGGTCTCGCACCACTACAGCTCAACAAGCCCAGCATGAAGCAGCAAAGGCAGGGGAGAGTGTTAAGTCCTTTCCTAGCATTTTAATAGCATCACAACACTTCAACACATGGATAAGAGCCTCGGGTGAGAGTCGAGTGTCATCCAACTGATTTTCTCTGCCCTGCAGCACCTCGTGCCCTGTCCCTGCCTCGTCCCAGCCCTCTCCGAGCTGACTGCCTCTGGCTGCTGGTTTCACTGCAGGCAGCTGCTTTTTGCTTTCCATTTCCCCAGCAGGAGCCCATTTACCGCCCCCATACCTCTCCTCCCTGGCCGGGAGCGAGGTGCCGGCTGTGGCCGACGCCGGGTAGCGGCTCCGAGCATCCTTCTGGGGCAGCCGCAGCGCCCAGCAGGGCTCGGCAGCTGGAGGCGGCAGTGCCGACCCACGGGCTAGGCTGAAGCCGTGAGCTGCCCAGATTGCTCCCTTCCACGCTGACACGGTGGTGTGTTCGTTTGTGTCTAAGCTTATGCTAATCAATGTGTGTGGGCTCTGTACAGTGCTTGGCATTGGCAACGCTAAGCTAAAAGTGACTCAGGCCAAAACCACACTCAAGTCTTCATTTTTCCACAATACTTGAAATTCAGCACTAGGTAAATTAGAGGAAAAAATGTCATGCCAATAAAAAAACAGAAATAGAAGCAGAACTGAAGACCCTCTTCTCTAATCACTCAGCTAACCTGCCCTTCTCAGGGAGGGCCCTAGGGCAGCGTCCCAGCGGTGAGGAGCAGCCGAGCTGCATTGAAACCAGGAAGGATCTTCTGTGCAGCTCTCGTGGGTCCGGGCACTGGAGTTGGGGCAGGTCAGGGGCACTGGCACGGCTCCCGGTGGGGAATTCTGGGTCAGAACTCACAGAAAACAGAGCTGCTGAAAACAGAAATTCCTGGAAGCTGTCCCCTTTCTTCAAAATATTTAGAATTTTTGTCAAAAAAAGGCTGACAACACCCAAACTGACTCTTTCCTGTGCAGCTCTTGTGGGTCCGGGCACTGGAGTTGGGGCAGGTCAGGGGCACTGGCACGGCTCCCGGTGGGGAATTCTGGGTCAGAACTCACAGAAAACAGAGCTGCTGAAAACAGAAATTCCTGGAAGCTGTCCCCTTTCTTCAAAATATTTAGAATTTTTGTCAAAAAAAGGCTGACAACACCCAAACTGACTCTTTTGGCCCGGCTTCTCTCTCTCTGCAGTTTTCAGCCAACATTTTTCAGTGGGTTTTGGCAGAAAATCTTTGGGTTTTGACAGTTGTTCTTTTCTCAACGACAAGCTGACATCTTCCACTACATTTTTTTTGAGAATACTTCTGAGTTTTGGTTGTTGGAATTTGACTCAAGAAAAAGAAACTGATTTTCACAAACCCTCCGATAATAAAAGTGAAATTATCAGTGGGTCCAGGACAATCTGATGCGTCAGGTTGCAGGGAGCCATCGGGAGAGCTTGGGCAGGTGTCGATGGGGAAGAGGAACGGGAGACGGAGCATGACCTTCACCTTCATGTTCCGTACAGCTCAGCCAGGAGAATCAGATTTACTCATCGTATTTCAAACACTTGTGTCACCGTCGCCTTCTGCCTCTGAGGCTGCAAATTCACTGACTCCTGCCAAGGCCTGGAACAAAGCGAGTGGCTGACTCGGGTTTCTCAGCCGCTGCCCTGGTTTTGGGGTCTGCTCCGGTCCAGACTGAGCTTCACCAACTCCCTCCTCGCACTTCCCTCCCTCTGTAAATCAAGAAGGATTTGGGCAACTCCATTTGGCAAAACTGTAGCCTCATCCCTCCAGAGCACTCACGGGAAAAGCCCTAAATACACCTTCTCTGGTTCAGCTGGACACGACCAAAGTGTCTGAGTTTGTTCCTGCAGCCTCCTGGGACTCCCCAGTCCCCGAGCTCCAGCTCCTGCCTGACCATCCGCCCTCGCCAGTGGGAAAAGGATGAGCCCTAGCTCGGAGGGACGACTGTCACACCTGCAAAACGTTAGTATTAATGTTGCCCTGACATGGTTTTTTACAATTTATTATATGCAGATGGACTCTGGGAATGTAGTTATTTTAATTACAGCGAAACGCCAGGCAAGGTTGGTTATGCAAGTCAATAAATCACTTGACTGCACTGATTAAACAGGAGTAATATTTTGAATAAGTGACTATCTCAGGAATGATCATTACTATATTACATTATCATTCTCTACATGTATATTGCAAACAAATTAAATGAAGATTCAAGTTGCAACAGAAACTAGACACTAATTAAAACAAAAGCAGCTAGGTCCTTTTTTCCCTTTCTTGAAAGGTGAGACTCAGGAGCAAGAACCACAGCGAACCCCATCCACCAAGTGGCTTTTCCCATCGGTTCTCTGGGCTTTGACACTCACCTGCAGATGCGGCCGGGCGGCTCTGCTCCGCTGCGCTCCGCTCCTGGGCAGTGTCTGCAAAACAAGGTGATGGAAGGAGGATTAGGGCAAATGTTCATATTAGGCAGAATAGAGACGGATGTCCTTACGCCACATGAATGTTCTGCCCAGGGAAGGGGTGTGCTTTCCATGGCTGGAAGAGGAGCCTAACCTAAACACCAGTTATGCTTTAGTCAACTGCCCGAGAGACGTGGCTCCGCAGACACGCAGCTGGGTGAAATCTGGTGGCCCACGTTATAAATGAGGTGAGGGTAAATGATCTAGTGGTCCTCCCTAGTCTTAAACTCTCTGAAATTATGAATTATATCAGATATTCCAGGAGAACATTATTTATTTGATCTGATTTTCACAGATAATTAATTTCTCTGAAAGTAACTACTGGTACCTTTAGGAAGCATTGGCGTTTTCATTATATTTATAGCTTCTTCCTAGGTAATTACTAATACATGAAGAATCTGATTATGGTCCCTGCAATGAAAGGCAGCAGTCTCTTGGGAGGGATATACCCCTTGCCATCAAATGAGAGAAAAGCCCGTATTAAGCCGATCTCCCAAAATAACTATAATGGTGCATCTTAGCCAGTTGCCAGAAAAGATACAAGAGAATATTATGAAGGTGAAATACTTTCTGATGAATGACTTTTATGCTGCGGAGCCTCAGCCAGGTGCTAAAAAGCCTTCCAGCTAACCTGAAGTTAAATCTTGCATCAAACTGCATGCTTTTGTTCCAGAGCTCATCAACTTGCTCCTGCTCTTCCAAACTACCCGGAACAAGCCGTGGGGCTGGCCTGACTCCACAGGCTTAACAGCTCTAACTTGCCCCATCCGCAGCGCTCTGCCGTGTCCTCCGGGTGCTGGCAGTGCCCTGCCCGCCCCGGACCGTGACTGCCCGGCGGGGACGGGCTGCAGACGGGGCTGAGCCGCCCCTTGCTGCGGCTGGGAGCGTCCGGCTGACGCTGCGCTCCAGACACGCGTTTTGTCATCAGCTGCAACTAAATTAATTTTTTAGCACCAGCCGGCAGATGGGGTGTTAGAAGTCAGGAGTGCAATTCGGGGAGTTTGCAGCAGTCTGGAATGTTTCCTTTATTTATTTTTTATTACTCCAGCTTTTCGAGAGTCCTAGCTGACATGTACGATAGCCAGGGCTCTTATCAGGGCTGGTTACTGCTGCCCGTTTCCTGGCTGCTTATGTTTACTATACAAGCCTTTATGTGGGAATCAGAAACACATGAGTCAGTCTGATCTGCCTTGGCTCACCTCCGCTGTTGACTTCATTGTCATCAACATCCAGATCCACGCATCTCCCTGCATCTCCCCCAGCAACCCGGCCATCTCCCTCCCATCCCCACCCCGGCTTCTTCCCGCCTCTTCTGCAGGTGCCAAATCTGTGTCCAGGGATGTGCTCCTCTGCCTCTGCCTTCCTCTGCCCCGAGACACTGCCACCAGTTTGAAACACATTCTGCATGCTCAGCCAAGCTGGAACGGAACACTTCTGGCCAGCATCAAGTTCCATTATCAATAAAAGAGAGTTTTGACTAATAATTTGCCAAAAAATTGCTCTCTGGAATGAGAAATGGCCTATGGACTGCCAGCAGCAGAGGTGAGCTCCTCCTGCAGAACTAGGAAAGTAATGCAAAACTGCGGGTAAAAAAAGCCTCTCCCACATCACATTCATTAAAATAAGGTGAATTTTTAAGGTAATTTTTATGTCATTCATGTTGACTTTGGACCATGTCTCATTTTCCTTGAAATAATATTCAGATTATCTCAAATGTGCTACATGCTGAGATTTTTAACATTCATTTCCATCCATTTCTCGTTCCTTTTCTTTTGCCTTGTGGGGCTTAGAAACAGTCAGGATGTCTTTTCTGTGTTACAGGCTGGGCTTGCTGCAGCAAGGGCTGCACTTTGCCATGGCTGCTCCACCTCCGTAAACACTCTGATTTCCATCTCTGTGAAATGTGCAGCAAACCCCTGTGAACTGTGCACGGGGGTCGGTGCTGGTGCTGCTGTGAGCACAAGAGGAGGCAACGCTGCTGCTCTTGCACATAATCTGTCCCCACATTTAGGCCCTGCCTGCATGGCACTGCCACAGGGCTACCCCAGCGAGGGATATTCTCAATGAGGAGCCTGACTTGCACTGCTGATGTGAGGGTACGTATGTACAAGTAAATAAAACATTTGGCATCAGTAAGAGATTCATCGGCCTGATGAAGAACGCAAAGCTGGCAGGATGGCAGAGGGTGAGGGTTAAACAAGCTCCCGCAAGTGTAAAGAAAAGAAACGACTTTCTGGAAAGCAGAGGCAGATCTGACGGTCAGACCTGGCTTTGCAGAGGCATTTATCCACAGGAGAGGCTCGTGCTGGTGTGAGATGCAGCAGCTTTAAAAACCTAAGTGACATATTAAATAATTCACCGAGCGCCTGACAGTGCAGTGGGACCCCTCGAAAGGACGTTGGGAAAAGCGGCAGTTCATAAAAGCATTTACAGCCCTTCACCAGCCAGGCAGGGATCAACACAGCAGCTACAGCCAGGAAAGGAATACAGGGAGACGTGTCCCCGCATCGCTTGGGGCTGGACATAGCACTGAACCTGCCAAAGGTCTGCCCTGCCCGGGGCCAGCGGCACGAGGCAGACACCACCCTGCCACCCCTTGCCACCGCTGGGACCACGTCAGGCGGGGAGGCTGCCTTTGATGCCTTTTGTACTGCCTCCTATCTAATAGACCTTGGCTTACAGACCCTTGTTCTCTTCTTAATTGGCTTTTGGGGCTTATTCCTGATTATGTTAATCTCTTCAGGAAAAGCTGTTTTCTAGCCCATTTGTACGTTTACACCCAAGCAGCATTTGGCAAAACAAGACCTGTTAAGAGCATCACAGCAGCTGGGGGAAAACGTGGTGTGTCCTCACGTACGGCTCACGAGGAGTTTTCTGGCTGAGAAAGGGGAGAGAGAAACCGTCACAGCCGGGCCCTGCCACGGGGAGAGCTGCCGGAGCCCTCCGCTGCCACAGCCCGAGAGCCAGGGGCTTCAGCTTGTGAAAGGAGATCGTTGTTTCCAGGAGGCTAGAAGAGATGTGAGCAGTCTCAGTCCTTGCAACAAAGCAGGTGGATCCGAGAGGCGGCCATGACCCTGCTCAGTGCTGCAGCTCCTGCAGGTGCAGAGGAGTGTGATGGCCGGGACCAGGAGTCCCATGGGTGATGGGGCAGGGGTGCAGCCCGTGCGGTACAAGATGTCCAGGGATCTCCCCTGCCTGACCAGGGGCGGAGGGATGAAACCTGCTGCAAGCCGGTCGGAGTGGGAGCAAAGTCCTTGTGGCGCCAGGACAGGGGACGAGCCGGGGGCGAGCATCGCAGGGATGCAGGTCACCATTGGCACAAGACAAGGCGGCACAGCCCCGGTGAGCCTGGGTCTCAAAACGCGACGGCAACATTCACCGTGCCGGGACAGAGCTCAGACCTGTGCTCCCCCTCCCTCTCCTCCCTCCTTCCCTCCTGCCACCTTCCCCTGCACCAACTCCTCTCCCTCTGCCTCCAGCTTCAGTTCTGCAATGGTTAAAACACAGATACTGCCTTTCTGCTCAGTGAACCAAGTGATAGGATTGCAGTTAATGGTAATTTGAGCATGTTTGGTCAACTAGAAATACATAACTAGATTGAAACATGAAAATGCCCTATGAATTTATACAACTGATGCATTTGAACGCAGTCAGCTGTTAACTTCATTGCAAGAAGGGTGGTAGGAATAATTTGCAACAACCCACACATTTTTTATTGAACCTTTGCAAATAGGAATAACGTATCAAATGTACCTATATGTCTGCCTCACACCTACATATAGCATTACTGCTCAGATATTAGTAAGCTGCAGCATTCAGGATCAGATATAAGAGGTTTTCAGCTACAAAAGATCTCTCTCATCTGACCTTGCTGCTTTGATTGCCAGAGCTCTCCTGGCGGCTGCGGGCACACAGTCATGGTCTGCTTCTCCTCCCTCCTGCCTAAGTTGGGGACCTCACTCTTAAGTTTAACTTTGAGTTGCACAATGACCATCAGGCCATCCTGCTCATCCATTCTGCCATTTAAAGAAGACTCTGCTGGTGCCATGACCACACGCAGAACAAAGTATCCCAAAACTCCTCCCCACTTGGAGCTGTCAACGAATCTGGCTAGGATACTATTGGTTTTTCTAAGAAGTGTGTGAGAGAACTATAAGCCATGACTGCCTATTCCCCAGCATGCATGAAAGCAGGTGGGAGCAGATCTAGCTGGGATCTCCCCATGGAAGTTGATTCCTGTGCAGAGCTTGAGGTATTTCATGCTAGAGGCGCAGACCTGCATGTTTCTGCCAGGATCTGTTCATGGTACAGTTATCCAAACCTCCCATCCCATGCCAGTGGGTCTCTCTTGTTCCCCTGCTGGGTCTTTTCCCTACCACTTGTCTCATTCCCTGAGAGGGAGATGAAGCTCTTGGATGGTCCGTCTGTACAGCCCTCACTGGTGGGTCCAAGGCGGAAAGAGAGAGGATGGAGTCGGGGCAATGCTCGTGCCGAGTCAAGCGATGAGGCTGGGGCTCTGCATCCTTCGCTCACGAGCTTGAGAGGCTGGAGCCCCATGAGTTGCCAATAAATGCTCCAGCTTTCCTTATTTAGACTTCACCATTTTCTCATCTCGTTAAAGAATGTAATTTATGTTGTGTGTGTCCATTTACAAGCCATTATATCCTAAATGAAAGAAGAGACAAAACATATTCTCTATTTAAAGCTTCCGAAATAGGCCTGATTAATATGTCCAATTGATTGTTCAGCTGTTCTACTTGCTAATCTGCAAAAACTAATTAGGCAAGTGGGAAACCAAAATACTGGGTCATTTCCATCGCATGCTAATGAATGTTCTTCAGTTTAGCAAATGTTTTGTTTCTACCATGGAAAAAGAATAACGTTAGAGATAGATGTCTGCCATATAGAAAGAGCTGTGCTACCAGTTAGATCCATAATTGATAAGTCTGAGTAGACTGGCCTGCAAAAAAATACGTATTGATTTGCTAGAAAGCCTGTGTTTTGGGCCAGACTGCAAACTAGCTTTCTGGGTTGAATCCATTCAAGAAAGGTGGTACTTTTATCAGATTCCCAAGCTAATGGCCCTTCTTTCCCTCTCACATCACCACCCCAGCTAATAAAGTCTTTTTGCCCAAAGGATGCCTTTCCGAAAGAGTCCTAGAGGGACTTCAGATATTCTAGAAAGATCCTCTTCTTCCCTATCAGAATTATTTCAGAGATTGTTTCCTTCAACTTTCCATTCGCAATTTGCTGCTGAATAAGTGGATTTGCTCTTGGTGCTTCAATTTTGGAGCATCTGCACATCACATCCTTAATTGTCCCAATTGCTAATGAGGCTGGTGGGAGCTGCATGATCTCAGGCCTTTGCTACCTTAAAATGGGCACCTAAAAATGCGGACACTAAAAATGGATGACTCTGAGTCAGAACAAGAAGGCAGAGAAAGAGAAAGCTGTGCAGGATCCGGGGAGGAATTTGTCTGCAACCCAGCAGCAATGAGAAGCCAAGTGCTCATCTCCAAGTTTCATTAAGCCAAGGAGAGTTAGTTGAGATGCAAATGTATGCACTTTGTAAACAACCCTTTTTACTGCAGGTTAAAAGCCAGTTTCTGGAATTACATACAGAGGAGACAATTAAAGCAACTCCCAGCCTGTCACTTGCATCAGATCAGCACGTGTAGCACAGCTCTTCGAGAATAAAGAGCCCTGCCTTGGTCAGCTTTATCCTCTCTTGTTTGATCTGGAACTTGCACAATGAATATCTAATGCCAGCGTGCTCAGTACTCGGGACTCCTTAAAACTGAGTAACTGATTCCATTAAAAGGGCATTAGCTCTGTATGCTCGTAATTAATCTCCTCAAGAGAACTAATAGTTCAAAAGACTTGTATGGAGCAAGGACATTTTACATCACGCAGCTCATTTTTCCTAATTGATTAATTTAAAGCGATCTCTAGAGCCGAGTTTTGTGGCACAGAACCTTTTCACCCCACACGTGGGGAAAATAAATAGCTATCAGCCATCAACTACACTATGTTCCTCGAGTCCTGGCAAAGCGGAGCATGAGCACAGCATGTGTGGAGTCAAGAAAAGGCTTTCAAGAGCCCTCACCCGTGCTGAAGCTGGCAGCGCAGGGGGACAATTCAGAGCAGCAGCCGTCTCCTTTCATTCTGCAGCTCTGCTCCATCCCCTGGCATTCTCCTGCAGTGTTTCAAAGCACAGAGAGCATTTGAAATACCCTCGCTGCTGACCTTTGCCCTTTCACAAGCATGTTTTGGAGAGTAATGGCTCTTTGCTTGCAGACACGATGCAGCCAGACGCTGAGCCCGGGCTGTGGCAAGGAGAAGGCAAAGGTGACAGCTCTAGGCTGTGTTAACTCTCTGCAGCACCTTCCTGCAATATTTGCTCCTTTTTATCTCCCTTCATGACATTTTCAGTGAGCGTCTTGTTCTTTCCCCACTGCCAAGTCACAGAAGGCGCCGGCACGCTTGACAGCCTGCAGCTTCCCTGGGAGACCCATTTCCCTGGGGCCTGGGTACTGACTGCAGGGATGCTGCACGCTGCAAGGGTGCTGCAGGGATTTCTGCTGCACAGCTGGTGGTTGCTCTCATTTTCTGCTTGGGTTTCGTATCAGTGAACTCAGCACTACCTTGATGTGAGCATTTGCCAACGGTGTGATGAGCGAAGCACATCAGGCAGCTGGTTTTCCAGGGTATCCTACCACAAGAGGATGCCAGCAGGCAGGGATGACAGACCCCGAAGCAGCACCGCCGTCCCACGAGAGCACTGTTTGTTTTGCAGGACGCCTCTGCCTGTGGATCCTGGCTCTCCCGTGCATTCACAGTCTGTGCAGGGCTGACACAACAGCCACTGCCGCGCCGGGGCATGGCGGGCTTCGTGCCCATGCTGCCGGGGCTGGGGCTGCTGCCGGGGCGGGGAGGCAGGTGGGGAAGGGAAGCGGGGGGAAAGGGGCTGCGTGCAGACGCCTCGGGCTGCCACCCCGGTTCCGCCATGCCAAGGGCTGGAGCCCAGGCGCTACGGGAGAATGTCAAAACCCAAAGGGCTGTCGTCTTCACAGGAGAGGAAGACTTCTTTCATCATTCTGACAGGCGGCAGGAGCGCAGGTGGGAGGGCACTAACATTACCTGGAGATGCCGGAGGAAACATCACCCACAGGAGAAGTCGGTGAAGAGGGAATTCCTCCTGACGCTCCTCTGCTCGGGGGCTAAACTCCCATTAATCAAATGCCATCTTGCTGTGCTTCCTGTGGCTTGCCGGAGAAAACTTTTATCATGAACACAGAGCTCTGCGTAGCTGATTATATCAATTACTTTCAGAACATGATTTTGATCCCAATGCTGCTTCACTGGATCAGTAAATAGAAAGTGCTCTCAGAGAAAAATGGCCTTTTCTTTATAACTGGGAAAATGCTCTTGCTGCTGATGACAGAAACCACCCAGAGAGCCTGGTATAGCACATATGATACATAACTAACCACAAGTATCATCTGCTAAATTAAAAACCGTAATGTTTGCTGCTAGAACCGAACATTAACGTGGTGTTCTGCTGCGGCCGCACCCCAGGGGTTCTCACTTTGCTGGATGTTGCTGTCATCTTTAAGTTATTTGATTAACTTCTTACAATTGAAATTAAGAAATGAGTCGTTTTACTAAAAAGTGAAGCCACAGGAAAGATGAAAGCAACAAACCCAGACCCCCAAACAAGTCTTTGCTGCTCAGGAGATCCTGGCAAGGTGTTCCAGCTGGATCCTGGGGGGATCCACCGCAGAGAGCGGGGGCTGGAGGAGCGCTGAAGCTGGCGTGTAACACACCCCCTCACCCCCAGCAGCGCATTTCCCCTCCACTCTTCTAACAGGATAAAGCAAGTGCATTCAAATCGCAAAGAATTGGGGGTTTTGCTGCTTAACTAGGAAGGACTCAGATACTGCAGAACAGCACCAAAAGGGACCGCCTAAAAGCACTGATCGCCCTCTCCACACTAGCTCTAGGGACGAGTGTGAACAGTTATGGAGGGTGCCCTCCACAAGTGCCCGTGAACCTGCAGCGTGGCAAACCTACTGCCGTGGCAGCTGCTGCCTCTGCCAAGTTTTTACCAGCACATAAATCACTTGCAGAAAAGTTTGAGCACAGATGAAAAAAGGCTTTTTGTCTTCAGAGTCACAGTAGCTGCCTGACTGCAGCGCTGGGTGCTATTTATTTTGTGTTGACTGTTGCATTTTCTGCAGAGCTACATTTGCTGGTCTCAGAAACCACGTTTTAGTTTTGAGCTGAAATTGTTTTCTCTGTGTACCCCGCTTTGCCCGTGCAATCTGCTGCTGCAGCAAAGAGCGACGGGCTCCGAGCACGGCTATTTCTGCTCCAGAGCAGGGCTGCGCGATTGGCAGTTATTATTACCATCAGACGTGCTTGTGCACCAAGTCCTGGAGTGAAATCTCCGTCGTACTTGGTACCTCCAGGCATCCCAGAGCTATAAATGAAATACCGGCCTCTCTCCTGGGGGAACTGCGGTTCGGCACCCCCAGCGTGTGGCCGCAGACCCTGTCTCAAGGGCGCAGAGCAGTCGCCGCACCTCATCCTTCAAGAGTTCAATTAAAACCAGAGGGGCTGCTTCTGTCACACGGAGCTTAACACCACCGCCTCTTCCCCTCTGACAGCTGATACATGAACTTGTCGGTTTTACCCCCCTGCCACCTCAGTTTTGAGGGTGGAGGGGTCAGTCCGTCCCTCAGGGACCCCGCGCAGGCAAGGAGCCCTGCGGGGATGCCGGCGCAGCCGCTGT
>NW_008795919.1:885026-901660 GCF_000699145.1 Aptenodytes forsteri
AAACACACCTAGTAGTGCCTAAAAGAACGGAGAACGGTCGGCAGGTCCCCCACAGCGCACAGGCATTCGCAGGGGAGGCAGAGGTATGGGGTATGGCCTTTCTCGCAATTAAAAGGCATTTCAAATGAAACCGAATTGCTTATTATGCTCGGAACCAGGTATCGGATGAACACGGTGTATGCTGGGTTACAAACACACCTTACAGAGCCGCGATGCTCCGCAGCAGCACTGAAAGGTGCTGGAACACGGCGCGGGGGAGCCCGGTCGAGACCTGGCCTGGGTGGTGGCTTGGGTGAACGGTCCCACGGGGACAGGTCCCCCACAGCGCACAGGCATTCGCAGGGGAGGCAGAGGTATGGGATACCTCCTTTCTCGCAATTAAAAGGCGTTTCAAATGAAACCGAATTGCTTATTATGCTCGGAACCAGGTATCGGATGAACACGGTGTATGCTGGGTTACAAACACACCTTATTTACAGTAGTGCCTAAAAGAACGGACAGTCTTTAATAGCTGCTGCAAATGCTACATAATGATTTTCCGTTATTTAATTCTCCAAGAGGTTTGATAGCTTTCCATAAGTCAAGGTTTATTTGCCTTCCCTTGAATGTCACACATAATTCTTGTGGAAATGTTTATTTGCCTAATGCAACTTTTAGTGTCCAGGTTATTTACTCCTTCTATTTGTCAGCTAAAAAGAAAGCTACCTTTAGCCTCAAGCCTGATTACTTAAAGTAATACAGTGGCTCAGGCTCTTTCATCTTCTCCGTGTGACTGAAATGCATTTACAGCTGAATGGCTTATCACAAAAAAAAATCTAATTTTAAAAAGTATACTACATTTTAATACACTTTGCATTGCACATAAGTAATCTGCAAGCTAAAACCTTATCAGAAATACCTATTTTGTTAACTGTGAGGATTAACCAATAAAGGGAACATATATAGGGAAACGCGGAATGAGGGAACTACTGGTTTTTCATTACTATTATTTATGTGACAAGCCCCCACGAGGCCTCACTCATCGCACCTCACTGCAGACATGGAGGGTACATACATCTACATTATCAGAGTGCTCCCAAGTTCTTGCCAGAGCTGAAAGCTGCTCAGCAGCCCAACAATTTCCCCAGCACCTGATGTCACAACCTTGCCCGCTTCACAGCCCCCGGGCGCTGCCTGCTGCCCCCCCTCCGCTTCCTCAGGGTTTCCACTAAAATTGCAAAGGCGCTTCCCAGATATGAGCAACCCGCCCCACTCTCCTCCCCCCGTTCCCACAGCTCCCAGGCTAGCAGTCCAAGACAGTCCCCTTTTGCACTGTGTTTTCCCGTTAAAGCCCGTCCGGCTCCAGACAAAGTCCAGGCTCACTGGAGGAGCCAGAGCCGGGGCTGGAGCCCGGCAGGGCGGCAGCGGGGCTCTGCAGCCGCTCATCGCTCCTGCTGCTGTGGGCACACACAGCCCAATGCTCCCAGGAACCCACTCGCTCATCGGCCTCCAAAACACAGAGCTGGTAAAAAAAAATTAAAAAAAAAATCCTGCTAGAAGAAATTACTGTATGTCAAAAATAATACTTTGCCCCCGGACTTTCTGCTCCCACTGACAATGAATCATCTTTTGGCATTAAGCAGCCACAGCTTTGTTATTAACAATCAATACCATTAAAATACACCTAAAACTTGACTAAATGCAATTACGGCACATCAAAGAATAGTACAGCTTAAGGGGTTTCAAAGACTGCTCAGCAAGGATCTTGAATCCCAGGCCTCTGCTCCCTGCACCTGGACGGAGCGAGAAGCCAGCTTCGTCACCACGGCGAGACGGGGCAGCGGGACCAGCGGGCAGATGCTCGGTGATGCTCAGTGACAGTGTCCGGGGGGGACCAAGGGGATGGACGGTGTCGCTACGAGCCAAAGAAACGTCCCACTGCATCCGGCAGCGCCGCCCAGCACAGGCACCGGCCCCTCAGCACGGGGAGCTCAATTTAGACATCCAACACTGCAGAATTAACTCGGTGCAAAATAGCAATTAGCATAACAATCCTTCCTGCAATTAAGTAGAAAGGGGCTCTGTCCAAGAGAAAATTACAGAGTGAGGTCTTCTTGCATTGTCGCCTGCGAGTGTCGGGCTGGCTGAAGGGCTCACTGCTGCACATCGTCCTTTCTTACTACTGGACAGAGAAGAGGGTGTTTTGGGGATGGGGACAGATCCTTCTGTCTGTAGTCTTATTTTGATGTGTTATTTGTGCATGCATTAAAAACACAGCTTTGTGCACAGTGTGAGGATGAATTAGACTTTGCAAGCAAGCTGTCACCTGCTCTGAAAGGTGTGAAAAAATTACGAGCTGCATTGTACTGAAAACTACAAATAGTGCTTACTCCCAGAAATAAACACACACATTTGAGCTATAAAGTTGAAATTAAGTTGTATACAGAATGTAGATTTATTTGGTGGGTTTGCGAGGAATTGGCATATTATATAGTTTCACCCATAGAAATCAAGGTTCCTGTCTACCATTCATAAAAATAATCACATCAATTACCCTGCTTCTCCCACGATTCCAGGTATTTGTACATCTAACTCCATCCACCCCTTCCAGAGTTGACTTTAAAAGACCAGAGGGCACAGCCACCAAAGGGGCCTTCAGTGCTGCTGGCCCAGGGGCTCAGCCACTGGCCCGTTTCATTCACGAGACCTCGGGGCCAACGTGTTGAAATTATGCCCCTGAAATTGTTTTGATGGGCTGGCTCAGGCCAGCCATGCATCCTGCTGAGCACCTTGGCCCCTCTCCAGCCCATGCACGAGGAGCAGCCCCGGCTGCCCCGGGAGGAGACACGGCTCCTTCCCCTTCCCTCGTCCTGCCCTGTCACCCGCAGCCGCAGACAGAGCAGTTTATGCCTCGTTTGCTTTCTGTGCTCTTAGTGCAAGCAGAACAGATGGAGAAATGTTACCTATTTTTAGCCTCTTACACTGTCTGTAGTATTTTCCCTTGGATGAGGCTGTCACAACACCTACTGCTCCCTGTGCCAGGTTGGGCAGCCACGGCTGTGGTCACACCAGGGACATCCAGAAGCACGCAGAGCTCCTGCTGGGACAGCTCTGCCAGGGAGGTTCAACTGCCATGATAAATTCATCTGCCAGCAAAGTGACCAGTTTATGCTGGTTGCAGGCAGCTTATTTTTTGTGATGCCATTCCCATGAGCTGCAGTAAGAGCTATTTCTGTAGGGGAAGAAAAGGCAGAAGGCAACGTGTGAAACCACTGAAGACTGACTAGCCTTTCCACCAAAACCCACGATCCTTCCTTCCAGTTGCCTGTTTTACCCCAGAAGGAATAGTAACATTTCTCCCCTGAACAATTAATTAAAAGAACACTGTTTTCATCAAGTCTGAGCTCAGCCTCAGGCTGCAGCTCCCCAAGAGCCCATCGCTCCCTTGCCGGGACTGCGCCCGCATCCAACACCTCTGCGCTGCATCTCTGCTGCAGCCTCGCCTGCCCCTGGGTCCTCCCGCGCCCGTGAAGTCCCGATGCTCTGCATGGAGAAACCCGACGGATCCCTTCGTTAGCGCATTGTACTGCATCACTACCTCCCTCTTCATCCCGCTGCAGGTACAAAGCGACCTTCAGCAACCTGGGAAAGAGCAGAGGGGTGGTGCGGGCTGGGCACTTCCCCTCGTCCTCTGCAACCCACAGTTATCGATGGACATGGGCTCCTCCAGGCTTCGTCCCAGCAATAATGCGCCACCCACATGCAATGGAGTGGTCAGCAGGGCCCTTGGGTGGCGGCAACTGCAGCTTTTGGGGGCCTTGAGGGCTGCCTGGGCTTATGGATCTGATCCCTTGAAACTCAGTGGAAAATTTGGAGTCCTTTTCAGTTAGCTTCAGACCCGAGAGCAATTATCTGATGTGACTCACCAGCACCCGGTGGTGTCTCTCCCTCTCTCCTTTCCCAATGACTGTTATTATGACCAGCGAAATGGTCCTTTGAAGGATCTGCTACTTCTAACAGACACTTAATTGCTCTTGCAGCTGGAGGAGGAAGGTCACAGCACTGAGGGTTTTCAGGATCTGTTCCTTCTAACAACTCATTACCGTAGGTGGGATGACTCTCAGTCTGCTCCAGAAAACCCTGTTCACGTCCCCTCACCAGCCGCGGCCCCGGAGCCACCCACGCTGACGGGGGAGCAGCCGGTAACTGGCTTTACGGTTTGCGTTCAGCCAAAAGCCTGGCAGCGAATACAGGGAGAGAGGGACCCTGGGTGCTGCCGGGGAAGAGCAGCAAGGCCAGCGGAAACGTCTTGATTGTTTCTCACCGGAGGCATAGGAAAGAAAACCCACTTGTAGAAACCTCATTATTTTGATTTAAAATATTTCTTTGCAGCTGGTCGGTCATGAAGGAATGCTTAAAATTATTTTTTAAATTGGAGTTGCTTTTTTCATGCCAGAAATCAGTCCTGGGTTTGCTATAATAGTGAAATTGCTGAAATCAATCAACCAGTGGCAAATGTGCATATCCAGGAGTGATCTGAAGGTTGCCAAACGCAAAGCATTATTATTTTTAAAATTTAAATTTAGAATTTAAAATAAAAAATGCACCATCTTAAGCATTAAAATTGCTTCTGTTAACACACATCTTGTTGACATGTTTTAACATGGGTTATTTGCCTTGTGAAATCCGCATGAGCCTGGAGCTCAAACTGCCAGGGTTTTGTCATGCAGTTAGGATCAGAGGAGAGGTGGGGAGGGAAAATATTGTGCATTCAGACGATTTGAAAATCACAAGATAGAATAAAGCCCGGAGAGCCACTGGCCTGGGAGCCCACTGCACAAAGACAAACCTGGCCATAAACGTTCTCATGTGCCTTTCCCAGGTCACACAGGCTGGACCGCGTCTGCGAGGAGGGATCCCGAGGATGTTTCGTGGGGGACAAGAGCCAGCCTCGCCCCCCTGCCTCAACTATTTTAAAGCATCAAATTGCAAACAAGGGGAAGGAAGCTGAGGATCTGCAGAGGGGCTACTATGTAATTAATCTTTAAACATTAAAAACTAAAATTATACCTTTCTTATTGAAAACAGGCATTTAAGAGCTCACAGTCCTGGAAGCATCTCAAGGGTAATGGCAGCCACTCATTAAAGCAGACAAAGGAAGCATGGGCTCTAATTTGTCTTTAGTCAACTGTCTTGGGCTTGAAGGCCGTGGAGCCGGTGAGAAATGCTAGTGAAGTAATGAAGAAATTAAGGGGCTTCTAAAATTAACCAAAATGATTTTACCTCTGTTGCACGAGGTTGATCTAAATATAAACAGAAAGGAAAGAAAACTCTATGCTACTTATCTAAAGCATTACGAAGTCTTAAGAATTGATCCTTGCACTTTATTTTCTCATTTTTATTAAATAATTCTATCATAATGACCAAATTGATGAAAATTTTCTTTCTCTTCCTTGGTTTTTATTATTTTGCTATAAGTATTTTATTTAAAAAGTGTCCTATATTCTTGTCCAGAACAATTTACCTGTTACCTAAACAGGTAATAGGACTTAATATTGTGCCTCAAGAAAGGCCACTGAAATCAAAGGATCATTTCAAAGGATTTTGGATTACTCCCTAATATCTTCGGAGCCAGCAAAATGCTTAAGGGCAGGAGACCCCATTAGACTCTCCAAGACCGGCTCTGGGGTCCCCTGGTTGCTCCAGAGGAAGAGCAGATCCTTTAAACAACTTCCCCGCTTGCTTCTGCCATTGCAAGCGCTAAACGGCCCCATCAGCGAGCATCCTCCTCCCCGCTGCGGGCGCCGTGCAGGACCCCTCGTTGCGCCCCTAAATACAGGGGGAGCGGCGTGCCTGCCTTTCAGTAGGGGACTAGCATTTTGCTCAGCACCCCTAGGGGAATAAAGCTTTTGAAATCTATAGGGTTTAAAATGGCCTGTATGGATTTTCTATTTCCTTTGCATGTAAGGATGGAGATTACATGCTCGTTTCTCAGAAGCCGAGGAGCTGCACACAAAAGCCTTAACAACGCCTATTGTCAGGGGAGAAAAACATTCCCCATCCATCTTCGATCAGCTTCATCCAAGGCCTTTGAAATTTTGATTATGCTCCAGTACAATGAGAAGTACATGATGATGGGGGATGACATTAGGGACAGAATCAAGAGGTGAGCGTTTCATTATGATGAAAATACAGGATTTTTTGCCTGCAAAAAGCAGAGAGCAGCTCCTGCTCCGCAGGCAGTTTCCAGGGTGCAAATATCCAGGTCCAGGTGATTCACAGGAGCAACTTCTTCTCCAGACAGTTCCCTTTCAGGTCAACTCCTGGGTTCAGCCAGGACAAAGAGGACCTACACAGGAATGTGTCGGAAGTCACAAAAAATTGGCTTTTGGGGCGCTGGGAAACACCTGCCATCCTTCGCACTGAATATCTCTCAGTTGCTTCTGAAGTATTTCCATTTTTCAGATGCCCTAATATACAGCTGTTTCCTCTATGTATATCCTCTACACTGATCCCCCGTTCTTTATTTAGTGACTTACAGTGTACTCCTCTACCCACACTAATGGCATATTGCGTTTGTGTTAATGCTGAGTTAATTCTTCACTATTAGTATCCAGAGATTTCATGATTGGCTACTTACTTTAAAATAATTATTTTTATTGTCAGTCATATAAATCTAGCAAAATAATGAAGCATCAAGAGATTAGGCACTTGGTACTAATAAAACATACCACACAGGTAATAATAATATAAACTAGGTATGGGAAACAATAAAATGTGAGAATTTATTTCTATACTTAATGCAACGACCTTCATGACTCTCTCCTGAGTTAGAGAATGACTTATTTCCTTCCACTGAGTAAATGCGTTGTATTGTGGGACTTCTCGTCTGCCTTTGTTATCCCTCGCTCTCCCGTCCTGTTGACATACGATGCTCTCATACACTCTGGATTTAGACAGCGTGCAGCTGAGGCACAGAGCGCTTCGTCCTAGGACTGCCGGGTATTAGAGATTCGATGATCCTTCCTACCGACAGTCACTAACGAAGCCTGGTATGGATGGTCATGTCCCACCTGCCTACACATTGCCCCGAGTAGAATACAAGGGTGATTCCTGCCGCCTTCTCACGAAAACACCACCTCCTCCTGGCATCACCCTCCCCATCCTGGAGTTGCAGACAGGACTGCTGTCTGGAGTGTGGGGGATGCTCTGGTCTGTATCAGACCACCAGTCCATTGAGTTCAATCTCTTGTGGGTACCAGATGCTGCATAGGAAAGCAGCAATTCCAGAGCAATGCCCATCTCTGCCAGCACCAGCAGTTCTTGATCCCGTGCTGAGCCTTGCGAGTAACAATTTGGGTACACGTGTTTGTGAAAAGTTCACTGGGGTGTGGGACAAACCTCTTCCAGCTTAGAGATGCCAACAGAGACGGTACCCCTTTGTGTTAAGCGCTGTATAACCCCCCAGCCAGTGACTGTCACCCCTCCCGGGAGCTCACAGTCTCCATGGACAAGGTAGACAAAGTGCCAGGAAGAAAAACTGTTACCAGGATGGACACAAGCTGCTGTGGATTTCCCTGCGATGGATGAGCAGATCCATCAGCATGCAGAGCCTTTAGGGCAGACAGAAGATGCTGTCACAGAACAAATCCCGTCCTCCTCCTGTCTGGGTCACTGCACGGTTTTGAGTCTTTCCTGAGCCTGCAAACCCACTGCGCTTTGGTTTTGTGCTGCTAAAATTCATGCTGGTGATTCAGATCAAGGCCAGGCACCACTTTGATCCTCAAACTCTGACTCCCAGGTCAGCCTTGGGTGGGAACGAGAAGATGCGATTTGCTCCCGTAGCAACTGGGGCTGCACCAGCTCCGCATCTTCCCCTGCTCCCACCAACGTGGCCCATCTGATCACACCCTGCACCAGCCTCGTCCCCTCCCCAGCTCGCCCGACCCGCTCCCCCGCTCTGGGAGCAGAGCCCCGCACCTCAAAGCACCCACACCCTCAGAAGCTAAGCCAGGACCTATCTGCGGGACCAGGAATCGCATCGTGCCTGCTCCAAAGGCCATTCCTGATTGCGTGCACCTCCCCAGGGTACGCAGCTCAGCAGGACCGGTACCCTCGGGGGTGAGAGCAGCTGTTTGTTATTTAACTTTGCCGGGGAGGAGGAAGAGTGGGTGAGTGTCACTAGGTG
The DNA here is from genome assembly GCF_000699145.1 of Aptenodytes forsteri. Lineage (NCBI taxonomy): Eukaryota > Metazoa > Chordata > Aves > Sphenisciformes > Spheniscidae > Aptenodytes > Aptenodytes forsteri. Next base: position 893,194 of record NW_008795919.1, read on the forward strand.
ACAGTTTGAGATTGATGAAGTGATAATGAGAAATACAATGACATTATTTTTGTACCTCAAAAGGCTGCGTGTGAAGTAATCACTTCTCCAGCACCTACCCGCAAGCTCAGCGCTGCGCAGCCATGCTGAGGCATCAGAGCTGGGCAGCTTCGAGGAGAACCAAGAGCAGAGACCCAAGTCTGCTTCCTCTTCTCCATGTGCAATGCTTGCAGTTTCTTTTAAAAATGTTCATTAGCTTGGTAAATGACGAGGCAATATAAAGTGCCTACAAAAGCAAACCAGCCTGCAGTTTGATGTGTTCCTGGATACCCCTCCCCAGCCCCCTCAGACTCCCCGCGCTGTGGCACCAAGGCTGGTGCTTTCTGCAGTCAGTGCACGACACAAATAGCATAAAGCAATTGAAGCCGGAACTTAATGAAAACCCAGGCACTCCTCTTAGTTAGTATCATTCATTTGCTATTCAGCTCAACCTGTACATTGGGAAATTAGCCGCAGAATTCATCTTCTCAGGGAATGTCAGTTCAAATCTCATGCCTGTTTCTGAGAAACAATTTTATCGCCAACTATGCCAGTTAGAAGAAGCAGGAGAACATTATCCCTTGAAAACGAGATGACAGGTCTTTCTGTGGCTCACGTTAACAGCACTCACTGTAACCACTGAAGAGGCTGTAATAAACTGCTCAGGAGAATCCGTCCCAGTCCCCAGCTAGGGAGCTGCGAAGCAGCCTGCTGCCTGCAGAAAAGCTGGCCGGCCCCGGCATGCCCCATCTCTCCTCCATCGCACCCCGCAGCACGGCCACGCACACCTCCGTGCCCGGATCCCTGGCCCAGCACTGCTCGAGCAAACCAAAGGAAAGAGCAGCAAGCAGCAGCTGGCAGGGCTGCGTCACCGGCAGAGATACGGCAAACACGACTTGCAGAACAGCACGGTCCAGCCCCGGCCGGCGCGTGGCATCCACGCCGGGGTGTGGAGAGCTGGCGAGGCTGCGCCGCCAGGCAGGGCACGCTTGGAGTTGGGAGCGTTACTGGTCTCCTGGGCCTCCCCCGGCTTTTTGCTGTTAAAATGTTCTGACTTGTTATAACCCTAGCATCCTTAAAATACCCCTCTCTCATTTAATGAGAGAGTCTTTGCCACAAGGAGCCTGACAGCCCCTTCATTCCAGCCCGAAGGGGTGAGAAATTGCTGACCCCTAGAGTAAAATGCCTAAAATCATTTGTGACTGCTTTGGTGGCAGACTATTACATGCAAATTTCTGCTCAGTGATTAATTTAATCACAGTAAATGATTCCACTGTTCACTTTGTGAAAGTTGATGAAATAAGAGAATTCAGCTCTTTTCTGAATTACATTCTTGAAAAGCAAATTTTTTGGCACAAAGTGAAAGTTTAATTTAATTACAAAATTAAACTCACTTGTACGGGAAGAAGCAGGGCTTCCTTAAAAATGTCAGGAGACCAGCCATGGAAAAGAAACAGCCTCGCAGTACCAGGGCTTCCAGTCCCAGAACCTAGGCCTAGAACAGCAAGCACCAAATAAAATGAAAATCTGTAAGCATTCAATAAACCTGAAGTCTGTTCCTGCTATTTACTCATCAGTTTAATATGACTGAACAAAGGAGTAAATAATCTGTTCCTTCATAGAAATCTCTGTAGAGGAAAACTTTAATTTGCTGGATAAACTACACCTTACAAATTGTTGCCCTGCACCATGTCTTTGAAATATAGTATTGGTTTTGTTCTCAACTTATGAAGAGATGGGAGCACCGTATGATTAGAATTAATCTTATTTTTTCATATTAAAAATATGGACTGGGAAAGGGTTGCAGGAGCTCGTGGCAGCTGGATCAGGGGAGCAGAGGAGAGGGACGCGCCAAACCCTTCTCTCTCTCGGCAGCAGGCTGTCCTTTCAGAGGGGGTCTGTAACCCCGGGGGGGAGCTCAGAGGTGACCAGGGAAATGGAGCCCCGTGGTACCTGGGTGCCAGATGTGTGGCACCTCGGGGGGTGCGGCAGCCCCTCCAGCATTTCCAGAGAGCGCACCCCGATGTGGAGCCCTTGCAGAAACTGGGTAAGGACAACAGAATTAGCAAGTCTCTTGGCCATGGGGTCTAACCTGTGCCTGTGTTTGACAAGTGGCTCCCATCACTTCTGTCCTCTGTGTCCGGTTAAAGAGATTTTCTTTTTTTTAAAAGGCATCCAGGCTCCTCCTTTTCATATTAATCAAGCTGATGATCTGAAAGCTTTTACCCCTCCACAGGCCAAGAAAGCTGCACTCCTTCCAAAAATGCCTCAGAGCTACATAATATCATCATCAAAGGTAAAAAAAGTCACAAACAATTATTTATCGACTCATAGTTTAAGAAAATGTTGTTTCCTCTCTCTAACAGAATAGAAGGAGATCCAGGTTCTAATGCTATTTTTCCCACTCTTCAATCAATAACTTCAATAATAATTCAGCCTCGCTCAAGCCAGCCCACATATCCAGCCTCATTTCTCAGAGCTTTTGATGAGTCTGGGAGAATAAAAGGATGCTGAATTACACCAACCATATTACATGCAAGCGATATCGAAAAATGCCACAACCCCCATGCACCCAGCTGCTCGCTCAGTCAATAAATTCAGCGGTGGTTTCCACTTTATGTGAGTGCCATATCACACCTGGTAAAACGCTGTTTCCTTTTGTTAGGTCAGATGTCTAATAGGAGGCAATGGCTCCTCTGTTATGATAAGAAGCACAGGGGTGCTGCGGGCAGCATCCCTTCATGCTCCGTGATGGCAATATTTCAGCACATCCAGTTTACAGCTGCGTTAGGAGCCATCGCAGTCCCTGTGCTCGGCCTGAGCAAAGTTTTGTTTGACAGAAATCCTCAGCCCGGTGAGACGGCTATTTCTGACTTTGTCACCTGGCTTTAAACCGGCTCCGCAGGGGTGTCAAAAGAGCATGGCCTCGGCACGGCCAGGCTGGCGATGAGGCTCATCGTCGCTAAATGCCAATGTTGCTCCTGGCTCACCTCTCAATCTCATTTTCAAGCCTTTCACTTTACGGCAGGATCTTGACTCGCAGTGGCATTGACAGCTCTCCACAGCGTCACGTCTCCATTACATGTACATTTATTTTGGTGGTCTCAGATAATCAGCTGTAGGATTCACCAGCTTTCTTTTTGACAACAAAGGGCCCGTAGGGGATAGCAGGGAGAAACTCCCCTCTATCCCCACTGCAAAGCTTATCTTTGGAGATCTGTCAGGGAGATCACCGGGGGAAACGTAGAAGCCAATAATTAATAAGTCATCCCAATAATCGAGATTTTCTAAAACAGTGAGCTCTGATTTTAGGTCTCAAAAGGCTCCCAAGGCTGCGCCAAAGGCATGGTGATGCCGAGGACGCCATGGATGCTCAGCACGTGCTCAGACAGGGCAGATGGGTACCGGCTCCTCGCCAGCACCCCCCGCGGCCGTTGGCCAGCCCCCTGCCAGGGCTCGGCCACAGCACCTGCACCAGCTGCTCAGGGTGGCCAGGCTGCCAGCTGAGGTTACATCGCCTCTCCACCCAAACCCTACGCAGCAAGGCAGAACAGCTCCTCGTTAGCCTCTTTATCATCATCTCTCTCATGAGCATTCACACGGCACCTGTCACCACGTTATCTTCGCACCAATAGCCACAACGTCGCCACGGTCAGACTCCACAGCACCCTCCCATGAAAAGTCCATGAACACCCAAACAGTTTTGTCTTACAGAAAGCCACATCCCCCCATCCTTATTAATATGATTAATAATCAGGGGAAAAATGCACCTTAGCTTAGGATAAAATAAATATGTGAATAAAAGACAGATCTAATAAACCTGAACAGAATTTATGATTTTCTCAGACATTGCTTTGCGAGAGATGATGTTGCACAGTAATGCTGATTTGCTGGATGAGAACCATATAATTTATCCTGTCAGTGAACGCAAGAAATCTATCTATGCAGGGGATGACTGATAGTCTCATGAAAACTGGCAGGGACGCAAATAAAATAATTTTGTCCCTTAAAAAAATATCTAATTATCATGTCCTTGTTTATGACAATGCATGAGGGTGAGGACTGTGTCAATACCTACAACAGATTTCTGGTTTATGCTGAAACTTTCTTTTAATTTCAAAGTTTTAGCGTTTTTAAAGCTAATAATTATAGCTGTTAGGTCTTTGCTCTGATGTAAGCTCTTCTTCACAAGAACAGCTCAGATACCTGAACTGACACAGCCTTCCTCAGCCAGATCTGTCGGTAACTTACCCATGTAAAAAGCACAAGGCTCAGGTCAGCTCAAAATTATCAAAACCCCATGAAACAGCCTGTGCTGGGAGGGTTGGGTGGGCTTTGGGGCATGTTCTTTCATGTGCCTGTACAAGTACTTGCATGGACATGGGTGTTTGGCTGTTCCCATCACGGATCTCAACGGCTCCTGAAAGGCTTCTGCGTGCTGCTTGGTTCTGCACACCTGCATGTCTGTCTGTCTGTCCTGCTCCCCGCACCATCCAGGCATCAATCAGTCAGGCACCCACCTCTCCATGCCCTGCAGAAACCACGATGCTGTCAGTAATTAAAGCTCCCTTTGGCAGATGAAGATATGAAGCAGAGGGAGATGAAGCAGCTCGGCCTGTTCCCATCGGATCTCAACGGCTCCTGAAAGGCTTCTGCGTGCTGCTTGGTTCTGCACACCTGCATGTCTGTCTGTCTGTCCTGCTCCCCGCACCATCCAGGCATCAATCAGTCAGGCACCCACCTCTCCATGCCCTGCAGAAACCACGATGCTGTCAGTAATTAAAGCTCCCTTTGGCAGATGAAGATATGAAGCAGAGGGAGATGAAGCAGCTCGGCCCAGGGGGAGTGGGATCCCCTGGCTCCCAGAGCACACCTGGGAGGGTTGGGTGGGCTTTGGGGCATGTTCTTTCACGTGCCTGTACAAGTACTTGCATGGACATGGGTGTTTGGCTGTTCCCATCACGGATCTCAACGGCTCCTGAAAGGCTTCTGCGTGCTGCTTGGTTCTGCACACCTGCATGTCTGTCTGTCTGTCCTGCTCCCCGCACCATCCAGGCATCAATCAGTCAGGCACCCACCTCTCCATGCCCTGCAGAAACCACGATGCTGTCAGTAATTAAAGCTCCCTTTGGCAGATGAAGATATGAAGCAGAGGGAGATGAAGCAGCTCGGCCCAGGGGGAGTGGGATCCCCTGGCTCCCAGAGCATCCCTCCCAGGTCCTGAGGGCTGCTCTCGGTGCCAAACACCGTGCAGGGCAGAGTTGTGCTGTCAGAAGGGGGGAGGCAGAACGACGTTGGAGGATGCTCTTGGAGGAAACGTGCAGCAGCGGGTAAAGATGCTGCGCTCGACTCCGGAGGGCAGCAGCCCCCGCCGCCGCTGCAGGCAGTGCATGTTCTGCTTTCTATCCTTCACTTTAGTCATCGCACACACAAAAGCCCGGTTTGCCCCTGCAATACGTTCTGCAAAGCGTTATTCCTGCATGTATTCGCAATGGCATTAGATTCTATGGCTGATGAGGGTTGCTGCCTGCACCCAGCTCTCAGGGCTGGAGGAGGAGCGGGCAGAGGACACAGGCGGAGGCAACGCTGCACAGACCAGCTCAGAGAAGTACCTGCTGCTCCTGCGCTCACACAGCCACAGCGTCCCCCATGCAGAATACCTCCTTCCCCTCCTCCTTGGTGGTTAAGAGAGAGCTAATGAACATTTTTCCCCTGAGAAAAACTGGTCCCAGCTGAAAGCAACCTCTTCCACAAAAAAATCCTGCTTTGGATTAAAGTCTGAGAGCTTTGATGGAAATTAGCATTTTGTTTTGCTTTTGGATTTTGGGGGAAAAAAAATCCTGTAATTGGATATTGCTCTCCCCAATTTTCCCCTCTGTTTATTACTGAAAGAATACACCACAATGAATAAGGTTAGAGGGAGAAAAAGGAGGGTTCCCATCACATTTTCCTTTTTCTCTACAAATTTAGAAGTTACTGAGTAGGAGAAAATGGCAGGAGAAAGCATTTATTCATTTTACATTAGACTGCAGCAAGGGAGGGAAATCATCATCAACAAAATCCTGACAAATCTTAAAATAAAACTGCTGTTTCTTTTTTAACTTTCTGAAATGGGAACAATTTTTAAATTACAAATGTTTTTCCATGCACTAATGTTTCTATTTCTCAGCTAGGCTCCTCGTGCAGATAAACCCACAAAATGTCAGTCGATTCAAACCTCCAGTGACTCCTGCTGTTTTGGGGTAAACCTGGCAGTAGACACTGAACGCCGCGGCGGGTCCTGTCTACGCTCCTCCTGCCCTTCTGCGCATCCAGATGCGACGGCACGTCTCTCCCAGGGCTGGTGATGGGTCTGGAGGGGCTGGGCCAGCACCGCCCCAGCCACCACGAACCCATCCCCCGACACACCGTCCCTGGGCTTCTGGGTGTCCCTCCTCCCCCCTTCTCTCCACACCGTCCTCGTTTTAACTCAGGCTTGATGCAAAAATATTATTGCCCTATTTCAAGATGTGGCACCGCCAGTACCGCGCTGGCTGATCCACAGCCAACACGAGGGTTATCTGGGCTGTGGGGGGGGAGCTCCCGGCCCCAGCTCCGCAGGGTGGGAATTTGGGCTGTCAGATGGTCCCTGAGCCGGTCCCAGAATAGCGTCACGCAAGAGGGAGAGGAGAAGTAAAGTAAACAGAAACGGAGAAGTCTAAAAGCAATGTGCTGATGAGAAGAGCTATAAAAATCACTGTTTGCTGAAATTCTGGGAAGAGAAATAGAAAATACCCTTACATCTTAAAAGTCACTGCAGCTAAGAGCTTGAAAGGTCACAGGTTTTGCATTTTTCTTGCTGCTGCAAGGTCTGCTAATCGCTATTTAAGCAGAGTTCATCGGTGAGGAATGGTTTCAGTGGCAGGGCTCGTTCCTCACCGGGAAGAGCGGAGCTGGGTTAATAACACCTTATTTTGCAGAAAATTCCACTTCACTGGAGCATGTGTGAAAAGGACTTTGATTTGAATGAGGATTGATATCAGTCCTGCAAAGCAGGGCAACTAAAACAGCAACAAACCAAAGCATTTATAACCAAACTACCGAGCTGTGTGCTAAATTGTAAACTTATCACCCAGGCTGATTAGTTTGCAATAATCTGAGGAAAAGGTTTGTACTTCTCTGCCCAGCAGAGATATACTGTCAGGTTGTAAAGCCTTCCTGGAGCCGGAGCTGCATGTGTGGGCTAACTGGCATAATTAACGTCTGATGAATTGCCAACACCAAGCATTGCTCAGAGCGGAGCCACCTCCACGGTCCAGGGGAACGTCCTTGTCCCGGGGTGAAGTGGTGGCCGGTGCCCCGAGACCGCAGTGGGAAGGAGCCTCCCGATCTCTCCGAGGCGGGAACTCCGGGCTAGCCTGGCCCGGGGGCCAGACAGCCTCTGGCAAGCTGTACAGCCATGAGCCAAGTCACTCGCCCCTCCATTGCACTGCGACACTGGTGTTGGACCAGGGCCGGACAACCTGGGGAGAAGCAAGTTCTCTCCCAGCCAGGGATGTGCAAGGGACGCCACAGGCGCAGTCCCAGCCCGGTGAGCGGCTCACCTGCTCTGCAGCCCCCGGATGACCTGCACGAGGCAGGCAGAGGAGAGCAGATCCCAGGCTCGCATGGACCTGACCCCACCAACGCCTCTACATCTGGTGGAGGTTTTCTGCTCTGAATGAGGGCAGCAAGATGCGCCGCCCAAGGCAGGGCATGGTGACTGCCTCCAGACTGCTTTGCTGCCAGCGCTGCAAGGAGCTGTAGCGCTATTTTTAGAACATGTGTGTGCAGCTTTTTTGGCATGTATTTTCTCTGTATTCCCTCTCTTACTTTCATATCAAAGCAGAGAATGACACGAAGGTGCTTCGTTGTCCTCACCTGGAGATCCTGATGCAGGATCAGAAGTGGCAGGTGCAGCGAGGTAAAATGCCAGGAAGAGAAATTGAAAATAATAAACAGGTACAACAGTGCAATAAATAAAGGGGATTAAATCAGAACAAAATCAGGTGACATTTATGTAGAGCATTTTCTTTGCAGATTACTCATGTAAGAAATGTACCCATACCATCACACAGCTCAGTTTAGCTCCACGACTAGATAATACTCAGGCAAACAACTCTCATAATTCTGCATTATGTGTTCCAGAGTGAATCCTGTTGGGTTCCAGAAACACTTTTGCATACAGCTGCGAGCAAAGCCATAGAAATATTCGTGTCCCCACAGGTGGCCGGGGGGCTGGCAGGTGCCCGGGGTGGGCAGGAGTGGGCATGGCGCAGAGCCCCCCTTCACAGACCCATGCTCTCAGCCCAGGTTATCTTATTCCTGGTGGAACAGTCATTAGGGCTCAGCATGTGCTAGTTACTGAAGCATGACTTTACGGTTTGGTAATATCGCGGCAAGGCTCGGCTGTCCCAGCTCAGCATTGCCC
>NW_008795919.1:902381-926341 GCF_000699145.1 Aptenodytes forsteri
TCCCAGCTCAGCATTGCCCACCGCTGCTGCCGCCTCACCGGGCACATCCTGGGCTCGGAGCAGACGGCTGCAGCCAGCAGCAGCTTCAGCAATGTCCCTCCCTGGCACAGCCACTGAGGAGAGCCACAGGTTTTGGCTGGTTATAGAATCATTAAGGTTGGAAAAGACCTCTAAGATCATCGAGTCCAACTGTCAACCCAACACCACCATGCCCACTAAACCATGTCCCTCAGCACCTCATCTACACGTCTTTTAAATACCTCCAGGGATGGGGACTCAACCACTTCCCTGGGCAGCCTGTTCCAATGTTTAACCACTCTTTCAGTAAAGAAATTTTTCCTTATGTCCAATCTAAACCTCCCCTGGCGCAACTTGAGGCCGTTTCCTCTCGTCCTATGATCTCGTTATGATCTCTCCCTGCCTGGGTACCGGTCTCAACACCCCTTCACAGGATATTCCTGGATGCTGTAGACCCTTGTTTTTTAGAGCAAAGAATAATTCCTTGCTGTGATTGTGGTTATGTCCATGAAATAAAGACTGTGCCCAGCCCAGCATGGTCCTATTTGGACAGAAACTGATTCCCTAAAAAACACAGCTGCTTTATTGCTGTCTTCATCTCCACTCCTAAAGCCTTCTGCCACCTGTTCTGTCTGAAGCTCAGGGTATGAGACTTTCCAGAGAGGATAGCTTTTCATTACATATTTGCACAGTTTAATGAGGCCAGAGCCTAATCAATGTCTTCAAGCACCACCATGATGCTGAAAATCATGATAATATGTGAGCAGTAACATCACCATATCATCGCTGTCTGATTCACAGCAAGGCGTTCAGGGCTATTCTTCTTGGCAATCTCTGTGGAAAGTGTACTTTGTGAGTGATAAGGGCCATAACTTTGCTTTATTTTTCCCCCCATGCTGTTTTTGGCTCACACCCTATGTGGTTCTTTGTGTCATTTTTATAGTGACTTATAATAGCCTCAGTGGAGTTAGCCATGATTTACTTTGAGAGAGACAGGCTCGCTTTTGTCTGCTTGAAGCTGAAGCAGAAATTTTCCCATTGTTTAGACTTGTATGGCACTTAGCTAAATAAAATCAGGTAAAAAAATTAGGAAAACACAGATATTCTCTTTGTATTAAATAATTATTTCTTCCTCTAAACACTATTACTACTCCGCATTTATATGCTCCTACAGTGGCTATTGTGTAAGAACTTCAAAGTACTGATGCACATTCAATACCTGTCTGCCGAGGTATACGTTACCCACATTAAATGAAAGAAGTGCTTCTGGCTGGACATCCCCTTACACTTCAATAAAAGTATTTGTGACACCAGCAGCTGTCCCAGCCCGGAGCCAGCCCTCACCACTCCTGCTCCTCACTGCACCTGGGCCAGGCACTCACCTGGGACCCATCAACCCACCTCCTCCGGGAACACGTTACCAGAGCACGGGCAGGCAGCTGGAGTCAACAAACCCAGAACAAGGGGAAGGAAAATCCAATTAAAAGATCCATTTGCAGATGGCCACTGAGTCAGACTTTCATAAATAAATGCTCCATTTCCTCTTCCTGACCCAGCTCCGGGCCCCGGCTTAGCTGTGACCCCCCAAGGTGAAGGCAAAGGCACATCTTCCTTTTACCTCTGTCTTGGGCTGTCAATCTCCCCCTCATTAAAGCCGGAGCAGTATGTCAAAGGTGGCAGCTCCCTGCTACTAAATTCCATCCCTCATAGCACACGTTCCCCAAGCCGGCGCTTCATGTTCGTTAAGGTTCATTTTCAAAGTCGCTGAAGCCCGTGCTCTCAATAAAGTGCAAATGTTAAGCTTTTGCAAGAGATGAGGGGAAGGTGGGGGAGATACCACCATCATACCCTCTTTAAAAATTGATAAAAATAAGATTAACAGATATGTCTGGCTGTGAGACTCCATCACTTGAGCATCGTGCCTGCGCTCAGCACATCTCCATGGCAACTCGCTTATGTGGCCTGAATAGACATGTTGGGAAATACGGGGTTCGCCTGGACTTCTGGGGTGTTTCAGTCTGGTCAGACCTCACACCCGCGACCGTGGCAGTACAGAAGTGAGCAGGGCAGCCGGCTGCGTGGCCTCGGGGAGCAGCGGCGAGACCACCTGCCTTCATTTTTGCTGAAATGACCCAACTAAATCAGAATTGCAGGCTCTGAAGCAGGCAGGCATCTCGGGTAGGAAGACCAGCTTTGTGGGTGGAACGGGGCAGGGGCGAGCAGCACCATGACAAACCTGAGATGAAGACTCCAATTCAGGGCTGGATAAACTGGGCAGGACAGTCTGAAGGAGACACAGAGTCCCCCTGGGCTCTGCTGCAGCACCCATCCAGCCTGCTGAGGTGCTGGCTGCAGCTCCGCAAGGCTCGTGGGAGAGCGGGTGGGAGCACCAGGCCCCCCCACCCCACCCCTTGGCCTTCACCTTCCAACATGTCCCACCAGAGCCAGACTGACCGCTATTCTCCACTTGCACGTAGTGCAGCGTGGATCCATTTGGGTGGAAATATTCTGTTTGATGCTCCGCGTTCCCTTTTTAACATTTCATCTCCCTCCCTCCTGCCGTTCCTGGCAGCTGGAGCAGCGCCCCAGCCCCCCACCTTTACCACCGCTCCCCTTGATGCTCCTCTCATCACTCACCTTTGGCCATGAGCAACCCTCGCTTTTGAACTGCCTTTAACTCACACCAATTGTGGCATCACACACACATGCAAGGTGAAGTCTCTGCTGCTGTCCCTGGCTTTGTCCACAGCAGCGATTTCTCTCGACCCCATCTTTCTGAGAATGCTGTAACCATATGCTTATAGCACGAGTGCAACAACTACTCTTTGGAGAGGTATTTAGGACCAGCTATTGAAGCAGGAATACTGGAAATCAGATGAGCCATTTAATTCTCATGAAATTTCAAGTGCAAGACAAAAAAAGAACAGAGAAAAGCCTTTGGAAAGCATCCAAAATTGCCCTCCTAGTTCAAACCAAGATTATCTACTTTGTCCCAGCCTTGTCCAGCACTATTTTTTTGTTTAACATTCACCTTCATCTAAACTGCCCTTACCCCTTTTGGAGGTTTTAACTTCCTTCTGCTGATAAATGACATTCAGTAAAGCACATACTAATGAGCCGAGATCCTTCATTTCACCCATGAAAAGATTGGTTATTGACAATAATCAAAGAGCAAATCTGTAGCTGTGCAAGTTGAGTTAATTCTGTTACACAGAAGAACATTGATTTGTTGTCACAAAGCATTTGTTAACCAAAAGGCATTTCCAGCTGAAAAGGGAAGGATGGAAAAACCCTGCTGAAGTTTAAAGTTCTTGCAAATTAGACAAACTTTGTTTTACAACCAAGTACATATTTTCCAGCGGAGAGAAGGACAGAGATGAAATCTGCTGCTGTCAGTGCCTTTTTCCCCCCCTTATAACGATGCATCTTTCAGTGAACATGAGCATATCGAAAATAGCATTCTCACACCAGGTGTTGTTATTTTCTCTTCTCTCTTTGCAAAAACCATCACTAGTGGCTGCCTGTCCATCCAGGTCCTGTCCTGCAGCCACTTTGACGGCACTGGCCATCCCAGCAGCACTGATGGTCCCACTGGGAATGATTCACGTCCCCCTTCCAGCACTGCACATTGCTCAGTGACTGACAGTAGACCAAACTGCTGGGTAAAGCAGCTTCTTTCAAGCTAAGAACTAAGGAGACTGCCCATGCCCCAACAGCCGTCTCCTGCAGACCAGCCAGAAGGTCAAATCAACACGAGCATCTCTGCGTGGGCTGGGCGAGGGGAGCAGAACCCCCCCGCAGGGACACGGACCGTGCAGGGGTGTCCTTGGGAGGAGCGGGGAGCACTTCCTCCCGCCCAGCCCCATGTTCCCCTGTGTTCTGCAGAGAAGTTAGCTTTGCTTTTAAGTTACATTTATTTAAATGTAAAATCCTCAGCTTAAATTGCAGCAGGTTTTGTGATATTTAATATCCAAAGCTAGGAAAGGTCATGTCTGTCTGAAAATAAAATGAGGTTTAATCTGGAGATTGTGTGGCAGGTTTTTTATGAAAATTTGGTTTAGAAATAGATGGCAGGTTTTTTTATGAAAATTTGGTTTAGAAATAGATCTTAAATCCATAAGGTCACCAAGAGGAACGTTTTTCTTTTTCAGAGACTTATCGTTCCCATATCTCAGAGGACCAGAGGATATTTCGGAGAAGAGGAAAACAAAATCCTGCGCCTTCCCTTCTGTTCATTTCTGCACCTGCTCCCTTCAATATCCATTCGTCATGCTCCTCTTCTTCTGTTTATTTGAATATTTGTGTTTAAGGCGTACCAAATAAGATACCTTTGTTGTATTCCTCCAATATTTTAACACCATTTTTCAGTACTTTTATGTTAAGTTCACGACAACTGCTGTTTCAGTGACCCTGCCGTACAGCCTTGCAGAAGCTGTTCTAGCTGAGCCTGAGAACTTCAGTCTTTCTTAATAAACACATCATTTTGTATCCCGCACTGTGGAGAACACAGCACTGAGCTAGTCCAGAAAGAGACATTATCCCCCAGGAAACTTCAGAAACATTTCAAAATCTCATCATTCCTTCCTTTTCCAAACAAGAACAGAAACAAAAGGGCTGGAAGGTGAGACAGCCGTGGGTCACGTCACCTCGGCCGTGGATGTCAGAAATAACACCTTTGAAGCGTGCAAGCCCAAAGTGAGCGCACGCAGCCCCTGCTCCGGCAGGACCTGGGCACCCCACACACCGTTCTGCCGGGGCTCTTCTCCTCCGGCACAGCCAAGGCAGCGGCACGCGATCCCTCTGCGGCACTGGCCAGCCGAGCCACGCTTTAGCTCATCCTCCTGCACCGTTTCTCACCGCAGCCTTTTCAGAAGTTGTCAGAAGTTAGTGCTCAGCTGTGAACACAGGACCCACCCCAAACAGTTGCCTCCAGGGCACTTCACATCCCATCCTGGTAGCTCCCAGGTGGCCATGGCAGCAGCATCTGTGAAGGACAAATCTACCAGTCCCCAGTTAACAAACTCTCCTGCTGAAATGAGGGAGTATTTTTCCTGGGACATGGCTCCAGGAGAAGCCCGGAGGAATCTGACTGCCTGCACCCGCTCCACAAAGCTCTGCAAAGACCAGCCTGAGGGTGCTACCTCCTGGCGACCCTCCCCAGCCACCAAAGCCCTGTGCTGGGAACCTTGCAGTAACAACCTCCTCTTTGCAATGGGGACACCGTGTTTATTCCTCTGACAGAAGTGGGGAACGTACCACAAAGCAATCTTAAGAGTATCCTAACATATTTTTTCTAAAAACCCAAATACTTAGTTTCATTCTTTGTCCTTAATAGCACCTTTAAACCCTCCTACCTGATGTCCCTTTCCAACAGGATCTGTGTCCAGCAATCACATATTCTGGACATAGCTACGGCATGAAATGCACTTTCATAGCTCTGCTTGTGGGGCCTGGCTCCTCTGTCTGCACATGAGCTGAATTCCCCTGCAAACTCTTCTTGCCTTGCAGACTAACAGAGAGCTGTGTATATTTAATCATTCATGTACTTAGCATTAGAGCCAGGGAATCACACATAACACAAGGCTAAATTATACAGCAGCATGATAGCTTCCTACTTGCACATGCAGCACTTGAGTAATTGTACAGCGTGAGATCAGATGCCAACCCCTGTTATGCTGCCAATGAGTTGTATCATGCTTAAACATCATTATTCTGTTATCCTTGCATTTACCCTGAGCCGACTTACGTCTGTTCATTTACTTGACCTGTTTTACCTTACATCAGTATGCCGAGCTAAAACACGACCTAAGGAAAGGCACAGAGAAGAGCGTGCAGCTCTCCCTCTGTCAGATGTATTTCACCAGCCTGAGTGGCTGCCCTCAGCCAGCCGGGCACCCAGAGCACCGCGACAGAGCATCGGCACACAGGGCTGTGGGACCGCGCTCAGTGCCGATGGCCACCTCGCCCGCCCCAGCCTGGGGGTCCCCGAGCTGCCCTGGGCTGGGGCAGGCTGCTGTGTTGCCCCCAGGGTATCGGCTCCCTGGGCCATGCTGAGCCATCGGTTGTCCCAACGTTTTTGTGCACGTGCAGTCTCTGACCCATGCAAAAGCACTTGGGGAAAAAAGCATGCTCTGACCAATTTTGTTTATCAGCATCAATTTCTGGAGATGCAGTCTGTTCTTTCTTCAGAGAGCATCACCCTGCAGCCAGCGCTCCTTTTAACTACGAGAGGTAGATATATACATCTGTTCAAATAAGTGAGCATTTTACAAAACCTTTTACTGGTATTTCTGTCACTCTGTTTGATCTTGTTAAGAATCAAAGAAAGCAATTACATGCTTAATCTTGTTCTATAAAACTGTAGCTACAGATAAAACCACCACGGGTAACACATACTATAGCACGAACACGAAATGAGTAAAAATGACACGTGATCTTTGATGCCTGACTTAAGACATCCAGAAAGGAGCTTCAGAACTCCCTAAAATTTCAGATCCCTCTAAGACAGCTTGAGTGCAAATTGCAAACTCACAGGCTTTTTTCTGGCACTTGTGTACCAAGAGCAGAAAATATCAGCAAGGCCTAAAGATAAGGTTTCCTTCTAATTCTAGACACATTTACTGATATGACTGCAGATCTGTGAGATTTCAAGAGCCCAAAGGGGAAGCAATACAGAAGAAAGGAAAACGCTAAGAAAGGAATTTCAGCTTTGTAAGTATAGGGAAGAGGTGAAACTCAAGGAGCTATGTGCATAGCATTTCTTTTGCTGAAAAAATATTTTTTTCACTTTGGGTGAAATCCAGCACAGTGGAAGCACCAGCTACGACTTAAAAATCTCATTTTAGCACCACAAAGCCTATTCCAGTCCCCCAGCAGAACTTGTATGGCACATATACCTTGTGTTGGCTTTTTGTGCTTGCGTAAAGTCACTCATGATAGAGCCCCAGTGTAGGAAACTGGGTGAGCAGCACAGATGATACTTACTTTTCACTGAGCACCTGAATCCTTGCAAAAATATCTGCTCTAAAACAAGAATTACTGTAAAACAGAAATTCATTGTTCAGGTGATTCCAGACAACCGGTGTCCCTGGAAGAGGAACAGCCTGTACCAACGAGGAGACATCACCTACAGCAGATGGGAAGCTCAGCCACAAGATGCTTTCCTGGGGGGAAATGGCATTGGTACAGGCAAGTGGTACAGCTCCAGGCAATGCACATTTTTTTCAGAGGTGAAGAGCAGCACTCCACGTCAAGGTAGTAAGTCAACAAAATGCAGCCCTTCGTGTAGCCTTGGCTGCCGTGTCCCCTGTCTGTGCTGGATTTACCAAGGTGGCAGAAAGCAACAGTTTGTTTACAGTGCAGAGAAGGCAGGGATAGGTGTCTCCCTTAAAAACAACAAAACAAATGCAAATAGTTTCAAACCCATTCCTGTAATGAAAGTGATCATGCATAATTCAGTGATAACAGAGACTACGCGGAGACATTAAAAACCCAACGCACTCAGCCCTTAAATCTCAGAAATAACCAAGCGGCTGCTTCCCATCCAGGAGCTGTCAGATGGAAAGCCTTTGCCATGGGGAGCCAGGGTCAGCCGGCACACGTGGACCCGGTCCAGGGAAAACCTCGGAAACCTGAGGGACTTCAGCACATCCCCGATCAGCTCAGTGTCCCTGGGACTGCGGGGACTCGGGTCTGGCAGCATCACGACCAGCTCAGCTAACACGTTTCTACCCCCACCTCTGGAGCACCCAGCTGAGCACCCGCTTTCCCCCTCAGGCCCCTGTGCCCCATTGCCACCCCATGGGTCCCATCTCCTCCTGGCAGCTCCTGGGTCCTGCGGGGCTGAGGATGCACGGCAGGAGGACCCCCTGTCACACAGCTAAGCCGAGCAGGCCGGGAAAGCATTAAAACCGGCATTTGGAGAGAAAATGTGACACCTGGATATTACACGATGTAATGGAACCAGCCAAGTGGTAAATGTAGCTTTTAAATAGGTTTTGTGTTCCCTATTAGCTTGTCTGATGCTGATTAGTTCTGACAGCAAAAGGGCTGGTCAGCAGCTTTTCCTGGCGAGGCTGCTCCCATGCCCGGCACTGGGGATGCCCGCAGGACTGGCCGAGGAGCCGAGTGGGACCCACCCGCTCCCCACTGTGGCGTCCGCGCCCTCTGCACAGGGCAACGGCTGCGGGACCCCCTGCAGCGTGGGCACCCTCCTGCCCCATGCTGCTGACCTGCATCCCCCGGGCAAGTTGGGGAGACCTGGGGGGCCTGGCTCCAGCACCCCACATTTAGCAAGAGGGGCCCAAGGCAAAGGCAGTGGTGCTCTCAGGACAGCAGGCACTAAAAGGGAGCGGCAGAAAACAGCAGATGAGATTTGAGGGAAACTTCTGGAATTGCGTAATTGCAGGTAAATGAACACATATGCCAATGCACGCGAACAGCAGACACCCTGCACACCAGCTCTGGAGGCTCAAGCCACATATTACAAATGCTTAGTCTCAAATCAGGGGTATGTTTTATTTAAACTCCTAAATATTATTTCTTAGTATTTCCAAAACATGAACAGGTGGGAAGGAAAACACAACAGTGGGAGGCTGGGCAGCCTCAGTACATACCTGCTAGCTTAGACCCTACCATTTCCCTGTGCCCCTCATGGGAGGCTCCACTTTTCATTCCCATCCCTGCAGGGACACCCAGCACGTCCTCGGTCCCCAGGGCAGACATCACCACAATGGCAGCTGCGGGATCGGGTCCCTGGGGAGGGTTCTGCTGGGCCACGCCATCGGCTGCCTGGTGGGGATGAAGGGTGAGAACGGGTCCCTTTTATAGCCCTGGGGCATCTCTCCTGCTTGAGCCACAAAAAGGCTCAGGGGGCTGAGCTGTGGCTGGGGAGAGCTTGCCTGGGGGACTGGAGCACTGCGTGCCCCAGAGCTGGCCCCGGCTGCGGCAGGGCCCGCGCCTAGCACCTGCCCAGAGCTACGGCACATGGCAGCAGCTGGCGAGCAAACGCAGCAAGTGCTGGGGCCTGATAAGGGTCACCCATGGGGTCTCACCCCTCACCGTGGCTCCTGGCCTCCCGCCCAGCAGTCCCCCCATGGACGCACAGACCGGTGGTGATGGCTGTGGACGTGCAGGGACCGGTGGACTCAGGCCCCGGGGCAGCTGCCTCTGCTCTGCTCGAAGTGACTCACTGCCGTGCTCCCACCAGCCTTGGTAACATGGACTGGAGACAGAAACCTGTCTGCTGGGTACCATGGGCCCATCTGTTCTCCTTAAAAAAAAAATTTTTTTCAAAATCATACATTCTGGAAAGATCATCTGTATAACTACTTTCTCCTTAACAATCTGGGTTTATGTGGGTTTTTTGTGGTTTGGTTTTTGGTTTTGTTTTTTTTTTTTTAACTCCTCTGGGCTTTCAGCATTTCACACTGATCCAGTGCACTCTCCCCTCCTCCTCCTTTGGGAGGGATCAGTCAGTCCTGAAACTGAAAGCTCTGCCATTTAGGAAGAGAAAAAGG
This sequence comes from Aptenodytes forsteri, assembly GCF_000699145.1. NCBI lineage: Eukaryota > Metazoa > Chordata > Aves > Sphenisciformes > Spheniscidae > Aptenodytes > Aptenodytes forsteri. The sequence goes on from NW_008795919.1 coordinate 911,918, forward strand.
ACAGAGAGGTCTTCTGCTGTTTATTCCGCTATCGGCAACACGTATGAGCACTGTCACAGGTTTATCTAGTGCTGTTACGCTGCATTTTTTTCAGCCAGACGAGGTTTGTGAAAAGGTTTTATCTTCATTCACAGTTTCTAATAAGAACAGAGCTAAAATTTCTTCATTGCTTTGCTTTTTACTATGAGCTTTCCAGTACTTAACAGATTTTCAGAGCTACGCAGCAACTGCCTTTATTCTTTTCACTTGCAGTTAGCTCTCTCATGTTTTTGCAGGATAAAGCTTATTAAAAATGCATAGAGAATAGAGGCTTACGTAGGAAAAAAAAAGCTAAGAAAAAATTCTAGTTAATTGGAATTTGGAAAGAGTTGTACTATCACAGGTTTAAATTCCAAACCAGATTTCCAAACCCAAGCTGGTTAGATTTGCTTTGGCCCAAAACCTGTTTTTAAGAAATGTGTTTAATGAAAGTGTTAAAAGAAACATCAAGTCTGAGTTTCTTAAAATTCTGCAGTAAAGATGTTTGAAATGAAAAAGCCATTTTGGACTCAACATGTCTAACTTCCAGCCTAAATGAGCTCAGTATAAATCTTTACTTTTCATTTTCAGTGCACAGGCAGGTTTGTCACTCCTCATCCTGCGGCCATGGGGACAGAGCATGAAAACCTTCCTTGGCTCCTGTCAGAGACGTTCCTGCTTTGAGGAATTGTTTCTGTCCAGAAGAAACAGCCTGGGGAAACTTTCCTCCTGATGTTTTTGGTAGAAGGCTGAGGGTTTCCAGCCAGCCCTAGCGAGGGGCCAGTGCCCGTGCCCAGGCTCACCGGCCGGGCGCCCATCGGCACGAGCGGTGCCGGCAGTGCCCGCGCTGGCCCCGCACCGGCAGCCTGACCCCCCACCACCACCACCTTTGCCAGCATCAATAGTCAGGTTTGCAGGCGTGCCAGCCCCTACAGCATCAGATTTCCTTCCCTGGAAAATGAGAATACCCAAACAACACTAATATCAAGCTTCACTGTTATTTCCTTTTCTCAATAAACAGTCCATCGTTTCTCGGTAGGATTAAGTAAAAGCCAGTATTTTAATTGTACTATAAGATCTTTCATAAGCAATCATAAGAATTCACAGACTTACTTCCTTTTAAAATGAGAACATTTATTCAAAGTAGGTAAAAACACCCTCTTTGCCTAGCATGATGCCAAGAATATTGCTTTTTTACTAGAATAACTCCTGCTATTTATGCAAACACTGATGTATTACCAGTACACTGGGAATCTTCATTGTCTGTTTATGAACTTACAAACCCAAAATCTTTCCCACTCAATCAATAAGAAGTATTGCCACATGAGCATGTACTGGATTCTTAACCAGTTACTAAAACAACAGCTCAGAGAACTAATTAGAGCCCTCGTTAGGCAGCAAACATTACTCTATAGCTCAAACAGCAATGGGCTTCCACCAAGACGGAGCCCAGCCTTCAGCACCACAGATGTGGACACACCATGTGCTCATGATCCAGCAACATCAAGTTCACTTTGAAATATCTGGCTGGAGTGAAGCAGTTTTGCAAGTGTGTACGCTCAAAAGACTTGAAAAGTTTAGAAAAAAAATCAAATAGTCCACCAGTTTTAGTTTTATCCTCTCTATAAAATACCTCTAGCAAAGCTCTGCAAATGAAAAAAAGATTTATTAGATGTGCTACACTTTTTAACCCTTGCTTATATAAAGAACAAAATAATGCATGGCACTTTCCAGATTTACACCTGAGCATCAAGAACTCCTTTGAGCTGATACAGCTTGTTACTCAACCAGAGCTCCTTCACACAGAGCCCGAGCCTTGATGCTACAGCTGTTGATACCTGCTGGGGCTGTTCACCCACACCACCACTGCAGCCGTGCCTCAGCAGTGCAGTTTCTACAGGGACCCTCTTTACTTCTATTTTAAATGTAGCTTACTTTCCTTATCTTCTGTGTCAGAGTTTCAGGCACAGCTAAGTGTTCCTTCTAATTTGTCCCATTTATGCACAATAATCCCTATTCCCACCGCACTTAGCAATACCATGTGAGAATAAGGAAACGCAAACCGTAGCACACTTGCCATAGTAAGTTTTTGTACAGGAATATTTGGGTCTGCTTTTAATCTTCTGAAGTGCCAGTTAGAGAGAGTTGCTAAAACACAGCTTAAATGTGCCAACACAGCAAATCCTAAGCATTGCTTATAAAAGTCAAAAATGCAATGTTGATGCAAGGAATACTGTTTTTAGCTAAATTGCTCTGTTCCTTCTAGCATCTTCTAGAAACCTAAACCCAAGTTTTAAAGCGATTATTCCAGCAGCTTGTAGCACTGCACAAAAGAAATCAGGACTTTTCTAGGCAGCATGGCAGCCAGGAAACAATGGCATCCAAGGGAACAAAAACAAAATCCTTATTTACAGGCTGTAATGAAATTGCCTTAAGGGTCCTACGCAATCAATAAAATATCACTGCAGATGTATCTAAGCTGGAGCCTTCTTTGCCTTTGCTTTGCATTTCAGGTAATATTTCCTGACGAGTGCTCTAACCAGTGCACTGCTGCTGCGGATTTCTAGTTGGTGCCTGGCATCACGCTGCTGTGATCCTCCCTGTGCTTGCTCTGCCTTGGTGTTTTTTTTTCCCTGAGCCTACACAGGCTCTTTTAAGCATCCCTTAAAAATAAAATGCTACCAGGGCAGTGACACTGGAGATGTAGATATATTTGTGATGGTTCCAGGCTGTGTCCTGAGGGGTTCAGAAATGACTGTGCAAATTTGGCAACACACGTTGCTCCGTGTTACGGTGCCTGGCTTGGCAAAAGGCACCTGAAGCCCAGAGAGCACCCCTCTGCTCGCCACAGGTGCGAAGCCGGCTGTGCAAGGAGGCTGACAAGCCCCAATGAGCACAAACAATCACATGAAAAAACACCAGACGCCAAGACTGAATTATTAACTAGGGAGCCCTTTTATCCTGATTACTTTCTTCCAGTCAAATAAGAAATAAAATGCTCTCTGGCCCTTGGTCCCGCGTGCACTTTAGAAGCCTGGGAGCTTCTGCCTTGGACCTGCAGGTCCGAGCTACCCTGGGGGTCTCCACAAATACGCTAGCGCGGGGCCATGGGGCTTGGCTGCGTGGTGCCTCTGCTCTTCCAAATCAATCTGCTCCTCCGCTGCATTGCTGCTGGCTCCTCTCCCTCGCAAAAAACCTCCCCGTGCTCCCCTGCCAAGGAGCCATTACCAGTCATCGCTCCTTTTGTGAGGCTGGCAACAGCCAAGCCCCTAATCTACCTCTCTGCTGCTTTTCCTGTTGTTAATTGAGAGAAAAATAAAACAAGTGTGCGTTTATTCTAAAAGCGAGAGGAAGAGTGGTACCCAGCATGATGGTCACGGCTCCTACCGGAGGGTGCTGTGGGCACGTCCCCTCCCAGAAGGCTGGAGCAGCGCTGGTATTCGGTGGCCACCCTGCTCCCCCGGCTGCAGCCCAGGGGAGGCACCGAGCCTGCCCTCGGGTGGGACACGGGAGCAGCTCACTTGGACGCAAAGACTGTGACGGAAGGGCTGGAGGTCTCCAGTGCACAGGAGACACCCCGTGTTACCCCCGGGGGGACAAAACCCAACAGACGTGTGTCCTGCCTGGGAGGCCGCTGGCAGGACGGCTCTCCTGAGCTGGGTCACTGGGGCGGCTATTTTCCTGAAGAGAAGTCGTGAGAGCTGACATGGACCTAGGTTTAATTGTTATATTTGACACGTGGAAGTACTGGGGAGCCTCATCACACACCACGAGCACAGGCTGCTCCTACCTGCGCCCTGCCAGCCAGACCAGGCCTGCCACTGCCCCGGGACGGAGCGGGAATGGGGGGGGGCACAAAGGGACCCGCAGCCAGAGCCGAACCCAGACCTCTGCTCCTGGTACATAAAAAGGCAATTTGGGGCTCAAACAGCTCTGCTTTTGAACAAAACCTGTGGCTCCAGCCCAACTGCCAAATCCCAGTCTTTCTTCAAGGAAAAAAAACACCAAATCGATTCTCTACTTTTACGAAATTCTCCCTTCCTAACATGTTTATATTAACCACAAATTGGCTGATTTCCTGTAATATGACAGCAGTCACATTAACATGGCACATTTGGCTGAGACTTTATGCTCTTAAAATCTGGAATTGAAAAGTTCTGGTTCCCACAGCAACCACAGGTAGCAATTATCCTGGTTCTGCAAGTTTCTAGAACAGAAGGAGTATTTGCTTTCTGCAGCCCTGTTGTAAATGCACAGCAAAGGATGTGTCTCTGTGCATCAAAATGAATTTATTTTTCTTTTTCTGTGTTTGTATCTCCGTTTGCACCTTAGGAATCTTTTCTATATCAACATTTTTGGACAGTTTTTTGTACCTGCTACAGAATATAGAACCTCCTAAAACACATCATGCTTAATTTATTTCCACTTAGCTCTAGTCTTTGCGACAAATACAATTCATTGCACTTGCTGCATCACGTTTTCTCTCTGTATATCACACATAATGAATATCACTACGATAAAATTCATAGTTTGTGACACTCCTTATTAATATCAGCTTTTCATGGAAAAGAAAGATTACTGCAGCCATTATGAATTTATACAGATCTTGCTTCTATTAGAAGACATACAGTGATGCACCCTGCTTTCAAAAAAGGAAAAACCCTTTCATGCCTGCTGATAGAATGAGCGCCGAGGAGAGAAACACACGGGCAAAGGCATGTATGCGCCTTCCTGCGTGGCAGAACGAGTGGCCATCGGTATTTTCAGCAGATTAATGCACTCTAAATGCCGTACTCCCAATAAAGCAAGAGAAGAGAAGCGTAGTGTTTCTATAAGGATTTTTAAGAACTTGTGTGGCTCTCTAAACTCCCCCCAGTATATTACTGTGATTAACAGACCAGTGGCTTGCCAGGGGTTTAGTGTTTTATTTTTTCTTTAATTAGCCAAGCTCTCCTAATTAGTAGTCCTTTATCTCCAGGACCCAACTCCTGAATGCAGATCAGTTCTAGGAAACGCTGAATAGAAACCATGCTGCTACCTGGCCTAGTTTGGAAGATGCTCTTTCATTTGGTGAAGTTCAGTAACGTTGCAATCCCCTGGAAAACACTCTTACTGTTGCTTCCAACTTAAAATGCAGTTACATGCTCACTCTGCCGCTGCAAATTGCTTTTGGTTCCCTCCCTACCCTTCCTGCATTACTGTCTAAATTACAAAGATTGAAGCCTGCTTTCTAATCTACTTTTGCTTTACGTTTGCTACTGGGAGCATGAGTTTGCCAGGGCTTCATTATCAGCCCCCTGTTAAACCTGTTTGTGTCCATCCAGGTCTGGCTCACAGTGTCAGCATTAAACAATCCTAGTACTGCCTTCCAGACCCTTACCCAAGAGCTCGGTTCAGCTCTTCCTCCAGAAATTCAGCTTGGTGGGAGAGAAGGAATAATTACTGTCCACAGCTCAGCAGCCTGCCTACGTTTAATGTGTATTAGTGTTGCAAATAGTCCTGATCACTTCAGTACATACATTATGTACTTGGTCCTCTTAGAGCCAAGATGCAGCACTTGATTTAAATTTTTTGCTGTCAGATCTGATTAAAAATTGAGTTGAATACAGTTGTAGGAAAACTAAATTAAAATGCTTTTTGAGTAATACCATATAATTTAATGCAACAATTAATAGAACTGAGTCATGCAACTACTAATATGTGTCTAGTGGAGCCTAGGGTTGGAAGCAGGCAGGGACACATCGCTGATTTTGCACTCTAAAGGAGCTCTGGCAAAGGTACGGGCACAAACAAGGGAGGCCACTGGCATTTCAGCACCCCAAATTAGAGGAAAATAAATAGGATATTGGAGTTCCACTGAGTTGTGTTTCAAGGAGGCAGTTCTCTTTGGGCACTCCCTCCTTGAAAGGTGGGTGGCAATTCCCATCCTTACTTTTATTTTAGGATTTTTGGAGAACGTTCCCAGAGTCAGCCAAAACACAGATATGTGTTTTGGGGATTCCTTATAGCCCAACGCCCACCGGTATAACCTTACCTATCCCTCTCTGTGCGTTGCACACGCTCCCTCCCACAGACCACGCATCCCCTTGCAGAAGACTTATACTCATCCCCTCAGGATGACATAAAGTAATTTGTTCCCCCTCATCCTGAGCAAACACACAGTGGCAGAGCCCACACCTCCAGAAACTGCAGACAATGGAAATTCAACATAGAACTGCAACACAGCACATCTCGCCTGAGCCCCAGCTGCCGCTCATTCTGCTCAAACACCACACAACTGATTTCCAGCTTTTAGCTCTGAGCACATCAGGATTACCAAAACACATCACAAGTCTGTGTGCGAACACGTGCAATTCAGGTACCTCTGTCTATAAGGTGATTCGAGCCAGCACGTGAACTTGGTGTTTTGGAAAGGAGCGTCAGGTTTCGCCATTTGTTTTTAATACAGCAGGGCCCAAGCACGGGGCTGCCTATAGCAGAGCATCTGCCACGAAAAACAGAGGCTGAGAAAACCAAACCCTTTGTGGAAGGAAGGGAGAGCCTTGGCCACATCGGGAAGCAGAGCTGAACTGCCCGGGCACCCCGACAGCTTCTCATTAACAGAACTGACAGCGCAGGGAAACCAGCTTGATGGAGGGACAACACTTCCGAAAGCTGCAGTATGTGCCCAGAGCTGTTCTGTATGGCAGCTGCACCAAGTATTGATATATATTATTGCTGGTTAATCCCAAGCAACTGTCAGTTAGTGAATAATACACAGTGCGATGTTACAGTTCTCTGCAGCCTCCAACTACCTGCAAACCTCTCCAACAGCCCCTGGAAGGACGACTAGAGCATCTGAACACGCAATAAGGGTTTGCTTTACTCACTCTGCTCTGACAATTTTAATAACATGGTTTATTTGTAACAGTTAAGGGCCTCAGGATATGGGATTCACAGAAACATTTGCCACTTACTATTAGTAAAAATGGCTCGAGGCAAACCCTGTACGAGACATCTGCAAGACGCCGCCATTCCCAGCCCAGCCTGCCGAGGGCTCACCGTGGGCTCCCGGTGCCCGCAGTGCCTGTGCGGGGTCGGTAACAGGGCTAATGAGAGCAGCAGTCTGCAAACTGTTCACACGCAGGGCTGGACCCAGGGGCAGCATTGCGGTTTTTTGGGTTTGTTTTTTAAAGAAATGAATTATTCAAGCACTAGTGACAAGTTTTCAGCGGTGACTACAACCCTCCCAGTTCCCAAGTGGCAGCACCGCACCTCCGCAGCCGTGCCTCACCCCTGCCTACAGCACGCTCTTTAATGTACCGAGGCCTCTCACCAGAGCATGGCAGGATTCAGCCCAGCGTATTGCTCAGAGAGCAGCGGGCTGTCTTCACGGGGTTTTGATCCTGCCCTTCACCACCAGTGTACCAACTGTGCCCGTCCTCCGCTCAGTCCTGCAGCAGCACCTGCCAGATCTCCAACCTTGTGTCCCTCCCTGTGGTCACTGCCAGAATAAGGAGAACATGCTACATGCACACCTCAAGAAAACAATAATTTAACAATTCATTTTCTAAGCAGTGCTTGAATCTTCTCAGGCTCCCGTATTTAAGAAATGGCCAAGGGGATCTATGATCCAATGGAAGAGAAGGGATGAACAACCCGTTTTCTGCCTAACGCTGCCTGGCTGCGGAGGTTGCGCTTTACCTACCCATGAACAGATCCACGCTCAGCAGGTCCCTGCAGCCACCGCGCTGCGCACACCCTGGCAGCACCCAGGACCCCGCAAGGCAAGCGGACACTGGTCCTACACGTTTTACAGGTTGGGGCCTGACACACAGCACGGTAAAATAAATTGCCCAAGGGCGCACATGGTCTGTGATCGAGCCAGACGAGAAGCTCAGTACCCATAGTCCCAATCTCATAACCATAAAATCATCGCAGCTTTGCAGCAAGACATAGTTAAAAACATCCGTAGAGAAAAATGTCCCCTCTCCCAGAGGCTGAGCAATTCTGGACAGTTTCTATTTCTTTGCAGCTTTCACACTGAATGGAGACAGCTCATACACCGGGCTTTCAATACAAGGACCATTTAGGATTGAAAGAGAGAGATAGGTTTATATACAAAATGGGAGCATTTCACAAAAACTCTGTCTCTCGCTCTCTCTCCAAGAATTATTGTCCCTTATTATACTGCAACAATGGAAGGATTCACTTCCTCACTAAGGTGAGCACGATCAGTTCTCCTGTCATTTTGCAAAATGGAAGAGGAAAATAACATTGACCTAAAATCTGAGCCACGAGGCCAAGGATGCCATGAAATGCTGGAACCCTTTTGTCTGCTGATCCCCGTCCCTCCTCAGGCAGAAAAGCACCGGGGGGAGCAGCAAATGCACAGTGTGACGGAGGGGCCACCATTAGCTGAACTCACGGGTGCAAGTCTCCATGCTGGCAGGACGGGATGATTCATTCTGTGACAGGGACTCTGTTAAACATGGGAGCAATTTTTTGCCATTAGCAGCATTCTGCAAGTGTCATTCAAACGGCCCATCATTTCCGTAGGTATTTTTGGCTCCTGTGAGCACCGAGGTTCATTGTATAACCCACTCATCACCTTGACTCTGTGCATCTATTTATATCCACATCCACACTGGCAGAGAAAGGCCTGGTTCTACAGACAGCCAAGAACTAAGCAGCTGCTGGTCAGCAGGCTGCCCATTGCTGCCTTCTACTTATTTTCACAGACTTGCTATAAAGCAGCTTAATGTTAGAAATCCAGAGACATGGTCTGGGCTAGGCACCCTTGCTTTGATCCAGCTGGGTAAGACAGAGATTCAGAAATGGATTTGGGAGTCCTTGATCTTACTCTCCTGTTCCCCTCCTGCAGTGCGGCTCCAAGGGCAGCCAGGCAGGAGCTCTTGGTCCCGGCAGCGCATCTCCTCCCTCCTTCCAGCTAGAGAGGGGAAGGAAGGGCTTCCCAAGGGTGGGAGGTGCTGGGAAACTTCAGGTTGTGCCCTGCTGCCCTATCCATTTCTGCCAGCCCCCAGAAGGGAGCTGGATCCTGGCCCCAGCAGCAGATTCAGCCCCGCTGGGCTGCCTTAGTGGGTCAGAAACAGGCTCCTGGGCACTGAAGCACATTAGCTGAGGCCAATATGAGAATTACACCTGGCACAGCTGGACACTTCTGCTACAAGTACCGGTGTGTGTCACCAGTTTCTCTACAGCCACAGAGCCAAATGAGAATTGCTCTGATGGGACTGACGGTTTTGCACGACACTTTCACTCCTCGTGCTTCCCTGAGCAGCAGCGGCACAGACCTCCTGAGAGAAAACCACTGTAGGCAATGACTGGGAGCAGCTGTTTGGTATTCAAGCACCCGTCTCACCCATTAGTGAACGCAATTACTGTACAGGTAGCTTATTACGGGTGCCAGCAACGTCTTGCTTCCTCTACTGAAGGGCACTGAGATCCTACAGCACAAACACACCACGGACAAAGCAGAAAGGAACCAGATTTGAAATCACGACCCAAAGCCTCGGCGCAGATTTAAGCACTGTCGCAGGATTGCTCGACAGGAGAACATGCACACAGAGATGACAGAAACTGCAAATTTCTTTCCATACAGCAGCCATACCAGGCCTTTTAGATCTATTTTTACATGTAATTGGAGGCATCTATATTAACAAATATACCTGCAGCTTGCTAGCAAACCACTGCTGTGGACCTCCTCTGCAACGTGCCTGTTCACAGCGCAGTTCCAGGAGTGCCATCGCAAGACTGAACAGCTCAGACTCTCATAGCTGCGCCCTGGCTGCTGGGAGGTGGGAGTCCTTTAGGGAGCTGAGACTCAATATCCTGCTGTATTACCAACTCGGGTGTGCAGCCAGCCAGTGAAGCTGCATGACTTTCTAAGTGCCTTGTTAGATTTTTATTAATTCTTTTCTAGAAAGTGCTGCCAAAATAGGTGTTGGGCAATTATCTGCAGACATAGCTGCCATCAGGAATAAACATCTGCAAAGAGACCTATCAAAAGAGCCCTCCTCCCTTTCAAAACATTCAGTCATGAGAATTTACAGCAAATGAAAGGAAACTAGTGAGAGGACTGCAGCAATGGGGGCAGAACCAGGGCTCTGCACTCAAAGCAAACTGGTATTATTTGGAGTAGGGAGGGTGTTACACGAAGCCCCCTCCATCAACAAACACCCGTCTCCAGCAATTGCACCACTGTGCACTAGAGCAGAGTGCATGGTGAGAATTACAGGGCTTCATACCTAAACCTATTAAAAAAGCAAACAAATTCCATCTTTTCATACTCTACAGTTGGGGTTTCAACAGGCATTTCTGCAAAACAAGGCTGAGGTGGGATATGGGCCTGCTGGCTAGTCATCTGCTAAAGAAGATACCTCTTGGACGTTTTCTACCTGTCGACTCAAACCCTGACTCAGCTTTTCCCCTAATCCAGAGGCTGCGAGGTTTTCAGATGAGAAGTGGCAGATTCTGTATCCAGAAGCATGGAAGATAATTTGGCCAGACTGGCCCCTTGAGACCTGTCCGGGGCTTGGACCTGGGGCAGCAGCACCCAAGCAGGACTCCGGCCCTTCCTTGCTGCAGTGGCACAGCCTGCAGCCCCCTGACATTGGAAGTCACCTCTGACGGCTCATGCGTGCTGTAAGAGGCAGGGATGCTTAGGGTACGTGAGCTGGAGAACGTTCTTATAGGGGCTGCAGCCCTACCCCATCCCAGCCCCAGCCCACAAGGCCCAGCTGTGCCCAAACAGCAGTATTGCCTTATCCAGGGGGGAATTTCTGTTGTGCAAGCCTGAGAAGTAGAACAGCTCCGTCTCGCTGTAACGGGCATTATTCATTTATTGCTCAGCAGAGGTGCTCAAATTCTTCATCCCTAAAATTAACGCCTGGTTCTTTGAATCTTGCTCAAGGTGTCTTACCCCATCTCCCTTTGGTCCTTGCAGTGTCTCTGCTCCAGAATCTACCAGCTGAACATTTTTGCCTTAGGTCTTTAATAAGAGGAGTTTTGCCATAGCTTATTATCGCTAAAATTAAATGTCACCTTGGGTTTTCCTCGCTCACTTTAGCACACTCTGCTGCTGTCTTCTACATCTATAAAAGGAAACTTTATGGCTCTTTGTTCTCCGCTTCTTAAAAATTGCATGCAAAGAGAAAAATATCTCCTTTTATTTCTTTTTTTTTTTTAAATATGCAGAAATAGTTTGTGCAGTTGCATGTTCATTGCACAGTGACCTTCTGGGAAAACTGCACAACTGTGTATGATTGATGCAAACTAGGTTTTACAGTGGCAAGAAAAATATTGGGGGAAACGAAGACTCTTCATCGACTTTTCAGGCCTCTGGGATTTTGCTCCACTACTTCATAAATAAAGGTAGTATTAACCTATAAAGCACTTCACCCTGACCTGCTTTTACTGCCTTAACCCAAAAATTAAAGAGAAGTTTGTCTACGATTGGTGGGGCAGAGGGATCCCAGAGGTACCTGCTTAGGTCTATAAGGATATGGGGATGTTGCTAGACAAGCATTTCAGAACAAGGAAATTTAAGCCCAAATTCCTTAACTGTTTTCCAGTGAGAAGTGTCTCATCCCACAAGACTGTTGAATTAACCTGCCTGACGCTCCTTTTTTCTTTTACTAAAGTACTGCTGGGGCAAGAAAAACCATTAAATAAGAGCCCTGCTCTTACTTAAATCCAAGGGACACTCCAAGAAAAAAAACAAACAAAAATCCCAAAACAGAGGAATGCAGAGAATCAAAGTATCAATAACCTAATACAAGAGTTGGTTTTTTTGTTCTACTCATTCGCTGCTCTTTCAAGCCGAGAGAGACGTGGCTTTGAATGATGTAACATGGATTCTCTGTAGGTATCACCAGGATTTCCCTGTCTCTAATCATGAGTGCCATTCCCACAACTTTACCTAAAAAAAAAAAAATATTGAGCTAAATCAGAGTCCTAGCACTCCTATTTGTAGTAGTAGCTGAAGTAGATGTACAGAGAGAGTAAAGCTGTCACATAGAGAGTGACATTTCCCACACTCTACCCTTCTAGCTTTGGTAGAGATTCAGGAATTGCCTGTCCAGTTGGGTTGCCAATGTTATCTGCCACCCATGGACCTATCCCCCATCGTTTCACCTCTATTCCCTACCCGTTTATACTCCTAGCTCTGCAGCATCCAGTAGCAATGATCTCCATACTCTGAAAACAAGTATTTCCCTTCATTTTACACCAGCTGCCCAACGTCACTGGATGCCTCTTTGTGGGAGGACCACCGCATCCAAACTCTCTGCACTAGAAAAGCATCGCACTGAATACTGCTGCTCCCGCTCTCTCCCTCCTGCAGGCAGCACTCGGGTCTGCACGAGTTCAGGGGCTACACCCAGCAGTTATTTACAGGCTCTCCAAAATCCACAGTCAGATTGTTACTGATTCGTTTCAGGGAGGATCCCTAGGCAGTCTTCCCTTCACCTGGGACCAATCCTGCCTTTAAACTATTCTCAATGGATCCTTTCATCCTGAGAGAACACAGCTCCTTTCCCCCAGAATAACTGGGATACTTTTGAAGTTGTTTTGCCAGCATCCAAATCAAGCTGGGTTCATTTTTAATGACATCCTTATGCTCCTGTTACACAGCTACAAAGAATGTTTTGATACCTCAAGAATATTTGACTCACTAGTCAAAATAAAGTACTGGAAATTGAATAAAAACTACCCTTGAATACAGAAATCACTTATTAACACACACATGTTCGGTATTGTACCTAATTGGGAAGTCAGTCCAGATCATATCCTACAGGAGTCTGCTGTTGGAGCCAACTGCACAAGACACAAGGCTATTAATTAACCGCCACAGTTTTCTTTAGCTTTTGTCAGCTCCTAAATTGATTTTTCTCTAAGCGACAGGGTGTGTGTGTAACACAAAAGGGCAGCTGGGGGAAACAGGTAGCACTTCCTCGCCCCAGAGCTGAAAGCATGACCATGGTCTTGTGTTCATCACAAAAGAGCTCCGGGAGCCACCTGCCCATGGATCACCCTTCAGCTTGGGGCTGTTGCACCGTGCTCCATCCTCATCTCAGTGTTAAACGTAAAGCCTTCTCCTGGTACTTTGAGTTATTTGAATACAAAGCCTGAGGAGCTGGTTTCAGGTTGACAAACTTCCCAAAAGATTTCACACAAAGTTACTCTAAGATGCACAGAAGTGCAGCACTCTACTTATGCACCAGGCTGGTAACAGCCCCAAATCTGCAAGATTAGACAGGGTCCTAGGAGGCAGAGAACACCACATTCTTACTGCATCTCTGCACTGCTAAGCCAGCCTGTCTCATGCTATTTTTATTATTGTTGCTGAAATGCATACGAATTAGTTCTCTGGGGGCTTTGCACAATTTTTTATTTTGCTATACTGCATTTTCTTTTCCAGAAACCTTATTTTGATGTAAATCTTGTAAATGGGGACTAGTTTGTTCAAATGCTGAACGCAAAAGCCCTTCCAAAGTAGACCAAAAGTCTGCAGTTGGCTTAATGAAAGATAGACTGACAATTAGTTTGGGAAAGTCTGCATGGATTGGGGGGAAAGACAGATTTAAGGGTTTTATTAATTGCCTGGGAGTACATGGAACAAGAGAAGCAAAACAGCAAGAAAGGGTATGGGGGGTGAACCCTTCTTCATTTTTATTACTATAAATGCCCTCAATGTAAAGTGCCCATTGTTAAAGCTTGCATGAAATAATGGCTGCACAAATGCTAAGTGCTGAGGCAAATAGAAAATTTAGACCTTTGGGAAAATTGTTCAATATTTGATGTTTTCTTTGCAATCAGGTGTACCCATTTTGGTTTCAAGTTGTGCACCATTCCTGAAATGACTACTAGGGGATAATTACAGTACTTTTCACAAACGAAGCATAGATGATACAAGAAAATCAGCCAAGCTGTCAATATCATGGCAATAATGCCCAGACATTGTCTTGCCCCGACACCAAAAGCATCGATTCTCCCTCCACTGCCACTAACAACATAAAAGAAAATGAGCAGGGAGGATGAGGCTGACTGGAGCACCCTGCTCACTCCAGGAGAGGCTGGGTTTCATGCACAGGCATTGCACTTGTACGCTCACAAGTGAGACGCAGCTCCTCTTCGCCAAGCCCTGCTGCTGCAGGAGGCTGCCCGTCATGCCAAGCCTGGCAGAGTGGTCAGCAGAGAGTGCCAAAGGTACAAACTCATTAGATAGGCTCATTTATAGAATCATAGAATAGTTTGGGTTGGAAGGGACCTCTAAAGGTCATCTAGTCCACCCCTCCTGCCATGGGCAGGGACATCTTCAACTAGATCAGGTTGCTCAGAGCCCCGTCCAACCTGACCTGGAATGTGTCCAGGGATGGGGCATCCACCCCCTCTCTGGGCAACCTG
>NW_008795919.1:926875-945335 GCF_000699145.1 Aptenodytes forsteri
TTGCCCCGACCCAGGTGCAGGACCTGGCACTTGGCCTTGTTAAACCTCATGAGGTTCCCACAGGCCCACTTCTTCAGCTTGTCTAGGTCCCTCTGGATGGCATCCCGTCCCTCTGGCATGTCAACCGCACCACTCAGCTTGGTGTCATCTGCAAACTTGCTGAGGGTGCACTCGATCCCACTGTCTATGTCATCGATGAAGATATTAAACAGTACCAGTCCCAACACGGACCCCTGCGGGATGCCACTCGTCACCAATCTCCATCTGGACATTGAGCCCTTGACCACTACCCTCTGGATGTGACCATCCAACCAATTCCTCATCCACTGGACAGTCCATTTATACAGACAAGATTTTGACCATGAGTGGGATCCAAAAAAAATGTTGCATAACGTCTGAGTACAAGTGAAGCCCAGCTAACCATCACTCCAGACCATCCTGCAGAAACTTGGCAACGAGTTATCGCTGCCCCAGACATTCTGCCCAGAAACGTGCAGTTACTGCTGTTTACACTACAGCCCAGAGGGGGTTACTGGTGTGGGAATAGACCCACCAGTGCTTTCCAGGTGCTCCTGAAGTAAGAAAGATTGCCATGGTATTAATAATAAAAATAAATTAAGTCTGGGAATATAGAAAAAGTGACACCAAGATCACATCAGTTTTACAGAAGCGGTTACTCCTTTTTGAGCCTGAGTAATAACAATTTGCAAACAATTAGAAGCCTGATGAAACAAATAGACTTTAAAGATGACTGGCCTGCAAATAAGCTTTGGTAATATTTGTGTGGAAGGCTCATTTGCATTAAATGTGAGTAAATAAGAAGTTTCAGATAAAAACAAGCAAGAACTATGGAGCTGGAGTGCCCTTGGTCAGCAGCTCTGCTTCTGAGCCTGGGAACGGGTTGGCGTGGGCAGCGGGACTGCGGCCAAGCGCACCCTTTGCCCCATACAGGGTTCTGCCAAGGCACCTGCACCACTGCTCCCTTCCCAGGCCCCAGCAGTTGAGGGACACCAAAAGGCTGTACCCCCAGTGCTCCCACAGATCTAACCATGAGCAGCGCAATGCAGAAAAAAAAGCCAAACCAAAAGTTTTATCTGGAAGTGACGTTTGGAGCCAAGAGGAGCATTCTGTGCATGAAGTTCTGAGACCCCATCTTTGGGTAAAGAGAAGGAGAATAGTTAACATTGGAAAGGAAAAAAGATCCTGCTTTTGCTTTTATCTAATCTTAGCTGGACACAGCAGATTATGCAGAATACCAAGGAAAGCAGCATAAGCAAGATCCTTTGGTACTTGTAGTTATCCACATTATCTTAAAAATAAATCACGCCTATTGCCCCTTTGAAGTTCTGTCACTATTTTTAATCATGGAGCTGGGGCTTGGCTTTTTAGGTGAATTCATCAGTAATTTATGCTAATAGATTTCTGCGCTAATGCTGTATACGTATCTCCATCTGCCTAGATGCCAGTGCCACGATAACCACAGGAACATCAGCACATTTACCATAAGCCCCTAAGACGGCAAGCGGAGCATTGCTGCTCTGCCATGTCTGAGCAGGACTGTGACCGTATCCTGCAGCACCTACCCTGAGTCCTTCCATCCACACACGTGCTGGCTCGAGTTCACACACATTCTTCCCAAGGCCAAAAACATAGCATAAGTGCTTGGAAAACCTAGAGATTTTTCTTTCCTTCCTGACAGGTCTGCAGGACTGTGCCTGTCTATATGGAGAGCACGGGTAAGGGAGCCAGCCGAGGGACCCCAGCATTCTTTGCCAAGCCAAGTCTGCTCTGCCCAAACCTCTGGCAGCCCTGGAGCAGCTGCTGCCACACTCTCCATCACACTTACAGCCTCATGTAACACCAGCACTGCTTTTTCTTTATTGACACATAGAAGAGCTCCCTATAAAATGCATTAAAGTTATGGTGCTGAAAGGAGAACATTTCAGCAAAAACCTCTGCATAAAATAAAATAGTAAGAAAAAGCAAGCCACCAGCCAGCTGTATTTACAGAGCTATCACACAAGCTGCACTTTGCGCCTGAGAGCTCATCTGCTGGAGCCGGCTCACCAGCAGCATCGCTTCCCACACTCCCAGAGGGCTAAACGCATCCCCCCCCTCCAAATCACACAATTGAGAGACAATTTAGATCTGTACATTTTGTCTCCTCCAAAAGACCACCGTTTGAGGCCAAGGTTGCCTGTTCCCAGTCTAGGGAGTATTCAGACACCTGCACAGGCAGGTAATAGCATGTGGTGGGTCAGTGTATGTCCCATCCAGGTGGTAGCAATCACTCAAAGGAGTAATTCCTTTAGATGAAATAGAGTTTCTCCCAGTCACCTATAGGTGCTGTGAACATTACTTTTGGGAAAAATCACACACACACACATCTCTTCAGTGTGCAACCTCTTGTTCCTGAGGAACAAGGTTTTCTTTTACCAGCCCTGTCTCCTGCCATAAAAGCTGCCAGGAGCAGAGCACATCAAAGAGCCACACGCAGTGTCCATATCAAGGATGGTGACCAGCAAAGGCACTTTGCTCCCAGATTTAATGCAGATTTATTCCTCTCCTCCTCTGTTCCACTGGCCTTAGTTTCCCAGTTGCCTCTATTTACTGGGAAGAGGCAATAACTCCACCACCTTTGCAGGTGTTGGGAGGTCTGCATCATCCCTTCATCTGAATCACTATCGCATCCAAATCAAACCTATCCAAACCCAGTATCTATATACAGAGGTATTTAACTGCAACATCTATGACAGGCAATGCCAATGAAATGACATTCATGAAAAATCAACAAAAATGTTATTTATGTATTTTTAAATGACAAAGGAGCAGGCTTCAGGCCCAAGTCACATGCATCATAATTTATATTAGTCAAGCAAAGAAGTACATGCTTGACCCTAAAGCCTGTAAACGAGTAGCTCTTTACATTTGATGTTGGCACATAGGGACCAAAAGCTGACATAAATCATGATAGGTGAACTTAGTCCTGTGATAGCTGTTGTACATCCCATCCCTCCCCAAAGAGGCTCAGAGCAGACCCCAGCCATCTGCTATCACCGGGCAAAGAGCAGCTGCAGTAAGAGCTGCTCGGTTGTCCTCTGCTAGCTCCTTAGGTCAGAAGTTAAATCAAAACCACAAGAAGCTGTCTGCTTTTCCTTCCTTGGCTCATGATAAGACTAACATCTCGACTTTTTTTTTTTTAAATATCTATAAAAGCAACACCTCCAGGTGTTTTTCTGCTTTCATTGTCACTTGAATGTCACTGGCAGCAAACGAGGCTTTTCCCCCCTCTGATAATGGCCCTGGCACGAGGCCGTGGCATATTCAAGGATCATTTCGTCAGGAGCATAAAACGCTAATCTGTTTAGCTCAAATTATTTAGCCATATGATATATGTAAATCTGACCAACTTGCAGCAGCCTCAGGCCTTGACATAACTGTAACTAATTTTGATCCTGTGATTATTTTGTAGTTCTGAATCTTTACTGTTAACTTAATGGGAGGCTCTGAATAACAAACCCCTACAAAAATTGGTGCTTTAAGAGAAGCCAACTCCTCTGGAGGGCTGAGCTGAAGCACATCTGGTATTAAAGAGAAAACAGAAACATGTAGACGTTATTCTAGATTTGCCTTCTTACTTGGAATTTGATACCCACAGCCAGACCCCCCCCGAGGACCAGCCCTGGACATGGCACCTGGCAATGGCCATCCTGGCCCCAATGTAAAGTCTTTGATAACCAGCATGATGGCAGATGCAATTAGCTCCCCTTAACTAGGGCCACATCGCCCTGCAGGTGATGCCAGGAACGCAAAAAAAAAAATTTGGTTTCACATCATATTTCTATTGGCAGCAGATAAGTATTTTATAAGGAAAAAGATAAACACTTTCAAAGTTAGTCTAAAATAACTGGCACTTGTTTCACGTTTTTGGAGCTGTGGTTTATTTTAGTTTACCTCAAACACTGTTGCTGTGCACTTCTCTCCAGCGTTACTGAGCATTTGCAGGAGGCTAAAAAAAGGAGAAGTGGGGAAGGACCCAGGTTAACTCATGTCCTGCGCTAAGCAAACGCTGCCAAGCCCCAGCCCGGCAGCAGCGGCACATGCAGGCAGAGCAGGAGCACGGCCGGCATCTCCAGGACCCTGCAGCTCCCTCCACCACAGGGCAGCAGGTGAGCCACAACCTCTCCAGCCTCAGTACACATTGCCCACATTTAGAGAGGGAGCATCAGCTAAAACGTACTAAGTCAGCAGAGTCTCCCCATTAACTGAAGGGGGCCTCAAAAAGTCTCTGCAAAGCCCCTGCGTCTTTACTCTCGCTTGCTAACCTCTGCTCGAGCCACTTGTCTCATGCGAAGAGATTACACAAATGACTGGTTAGATCAATGCGGGAAAATTACTATTCATTTCTGTAGAGTTCTCTTCTCTTTCCTCAAAGAAATAACGTCAGTACACATAAAAGCGAGGAATCACTTCCATGGTCCGGGGAATCAGTGCCCCCGTGACAGGCACGTCTGCAGGTGCCCAGACCAGCCCCACCGCACAGTGGGCAGCAAGACTTGCCTCATCCCACCTGCCTTCTCCTAACAACAGGCACTAAAGATTTAAAGTGAACCAGTTTAATGTAGAATAATGTGAAATGAATCTCCTCAGAATATCTCACCTGTGAAGGGTGATTACATCTCTTTCTCATGTAAGAACCACCTTAAATAATATTAGGTCTTACAGGCTTCGCTTGTGGTTCTGAGGAGAAAGAATAGATGTGTAACCTTCATGGATGAGGGGCTGTATATTTATTATCTAGCAATGGAGGGATAGAAGAGCAAATAGATCTGTTTAGAAGAAAGCATAGGAAATGAATCATGCAAGTGGAAGCAGTAACATCGTTATTTGGCACTGGGGAGGGAAAGCCAAGTGCACATGGAACCCCCCCAGCTCAAACACTTCTCCCGAGTTTGTGCAAAGTATGAGTCTCCTGGGGAGAAGCCCCCCCTCTGCCCCACACGCCGAGGGCCAGAGCAAGGACCACAGGTCACAAGAAGTCCCACCACATTTACATTTCAAGACAGCGCTCAAGTGACACAGAAACAATATCTCACAACTTACTACTGTCCTATTCACCCAAACTGGGTGTTGGGAACAAGGACCTACTGACAGCGCATCACACCCCTGAAGCTCTCTGCAGCTCCAAGCACCTCCATTTCACACAGCGGCTGCATTGGTTCAGGCATCTTGCGAGTCTGCCGTAAAACAGGACAGCCTTTTCAGCATTATTCATTAGCCTGCCAGGCTGCAGAGCTGTAGGATGGTGGTGAAGCAAAGCCTAAATACCTATTTCATTAAACTTGTCATCCCCTTGTTGAGACAGGGCATCCCCACTTTTCCCAGGACTAGAAAGCCAGCCTGAGAGTTCATTGTCTTGCTAAGGGGCTGATCCTGAAACTATCCAGCCGGAGCCCCAGCACCCCAGGGCCTGCAGCACCCACAGCTATGGGGAAGGGCGCCGGGAGGCAGATAGGCTGCGGTCCGCGCCCTGCAGAGCCCCAGGTGCTGCTCTCCACAGAGCCATGGCAACACAGCAGCGCAAGTCATCCTCTTCCCAGCCCGTGCACCTGCGGTCACCACTGGTCCCCAGCTGTGACAAATGACAGGTTACTGGGGATTTTATCAGACAGCAGGAGAAGGAGCTGCCCCCACAGTTTTAACTCTCCTCTTTGCATGATACCAGCAAAGAGAACATAGGGACACCAGCAGAGACCGAGAGCACCAGCACGGATGGGCACCGGTCCAGAGAGCTGCACGCTGCAGTCTTCAGTTGGGCCCCGAGGGAAGGTGTCCTGGTTTGCAGACTGCTGATGATTAACAAATCCCCTTGAAGTCAACATCTACAGCAACACAGTTCTGGATAAAAAAAAGGGCTTTTTCATGTAAGAGCCTAACGATCATCTAGGAACTATACATCTGAGCTAGGGAGCGCTCTGTTTGCAAATACGGGTCTAATATTTCACAATTAAAAGGTTTAATGATAGCATCTTCACTGCAGAGGAAGGACAGTGAGGAGGAATTGGCGATAATCTAAATATTTGGCAGAGGAGCAGAAATGAATTGGGAAGCTGGTGGTAGCATGCCCTGCATACCTGCCAAAATTCAGTCATCTCTGGCCTGTAAAATTCATATTGGACTCTGGATTTTTTATTTTTTTTTCCCCCTTCTCTAGAGAATCTGTGAAATATCCTGTTTCAGTGGAGCTTGTGCCCTTTGGCATAAACTTTCCCCAAGTTTTAGTTCAGCTCCCATGCCTCCAACCTATCCTATAGTAACAGAGAAGTGGAAGAGAAAGAAAAAGCATTAATAAGTCCTAAATTAAAATCAAATCGCAAATTCTACTGGAATTTGCTCAAAAGGAAAGAGAATCAATTGCAGCCTGTTCCCAGTTCTTTAAGGCAGCCTTATATTGTTTCTAACGAAACAAAATCAATAAGAAATGCTTCTTATGGTTCATTTTTTAAAGCTCGATACGAGCTATGCAATTTGGTTGACAATTACGAATGATCTGTTATGTCATCCCGCCCTTTTTCTGCTATCCAGCTTGCCAAAGGCTGCAATCATGTATTATTGCTTGCAGGTATATCTTTAAATATTGGTTTGCTTTCCACTTTTCTACAATGATCATTCAGAAATAAACTGAATTTGACAATCAATTCCATTGACTTGAAAGCAACAGTTATTAATGCCTTCAGTTTGTTCCTGGCTTCTAAACTTTTCTGATCCATTAGTTATGAGCCCCCATTGATTGAAAACACACATCCTCACAGCATTGTTTTTTCAAGGAAAAAACAAAGAGCTTTTTACAGTCATTTTCCCCCAGGAGGCACAGCTTGGTTTTTAAAGCCAGCAAGAGATGATAATGTAATTTCACCACAATAACTTCCTTTGTGGGTAAAAGTGACAAAGCTATTTTTGAAGTGCTTCATTAAAGATGACTTCATTTTATTTCCAAATCATGCATTCTTCTCTTTCATCTCCTGCATCTCCAGATCTATTCACTCCAATCTTTAGATGCTTGGATCCAAAGCTACACAAACGCAGGGCATTTCTCAGCTGGTTTCTGTGAGGCTTCCAGAAAGGCAAGAGGTTTGCTCGCCGCAAGCATCCCAGCAGACATGGCGAGGCCTCCTGCGTGCTGGATGAGCGTGAACAGCAGAGCATGCTGCGGGAAAGCAAGCTGGGCTTTATCAGACCCCACTTTGGGCCATGTCCCAGCAGCCCCGGGCTGTGCACCCAAACTGCCCTCAACACTGCGAATTAGGGGCTCCCCCCGCCAGCGAGGCAGCACCCGGGGGGCTCAGCGCACTCACCAGCCCCCAGACAGCAGCCTAGGGAGTCGGGGCTTGGAGCAAGCCTGTTTCCTCGTCTTCCATGGGGAGCCCAGCAGCCTCGCAGGCAGCTCCGCAGGGCCCCAGGCTCGGCCATGGCATCTCTGGAGCCAGCCCAACCGCAGCAGGAGCGGCTCTGCCCTGGTGGGAACGGCCTCTCCTACACCCGCGGCTCTGCATTTTGTGTTCAGATTTTGTTCTGAAAATGCATCGTGATCATTTTCACTTTCAAATACAGACACAGCTTTGTTTAAAAAAAAAAATTAAATTTGTTTCCCCCCAATATCAACATCCTCCATCCCCCAATCCATCTCAGACAATCCATCCAGATCAATAGGAAAGCTAGAATGTATTAATTTTGGAACAACACGTAATCAAGTGCTATGCGTCGCCACTGAAAATCCTCAATGAGCAGAGTCCTGATTCTATCCCTGGTGAGACAGATTTGTCTGTATCAGATGAGGAGGGTGAGAGAGGAAACCTCCTCCTCCTCCTGAGGAGAGCATGAATTAGATGCCTGTCACTGTTAAAGGTGCTTTTCCTGTGAATTTGCCCCAGTTACACAACACTGATGTATTTAATTTTTTTTCCTTACAGGAAAATTACATTCAAGTGGAAGTGTACATATTTAGAAAGACACTGTTAATCAGTGCAGAGACACTGGCTAGACTCACCCAGTCCCTGCTCTGAAGTAGGTCATAGCAATTGCCACAGTATCGCTTCAAACCTGTTAAAAATCCAATAAAACTAAGAAAAAAACCCCATAGAAATGTATCTAATTTGAAAGTCACATTGGCTGGGTTCAATTCTGCAAATCATTTAAACACGTTCTTAACTTGAAGCTAATGAATCAACTTATTGAAGTCAAAAGATACTTGAAGATCAAATTTAAAGTGCTCAGCATCTTGCAAGATCAAATCCCACAAGAGGTCACGTTGGCCACAGCAGCTCCTACAGACGTTAATGGAAATTACACAAGCACGTTGCACAGACAGGACGCACACCCCCCACAAGACATTTCAATAAACTATCTCAAAGTTTACTGGGGGCTAGTGAAAAAAAAAATTTTTAAATCTCCAAATTACAAACTTCACCATTTTCAGTGCAATTCACAAATGCTGAAAGTGATCACTATGTCTCATTTGGTGAAGAAGAAAAAAAATCACTTTATAATTCTCTGGCAGTTAGATGCCCTAAATATATCTAACCCTGGCCAGGGAAATCTTATGCTTAGAGCAAGTCTAACATTAGCTGCTTTTCCTTTCAATTGAAGGTATTCCTAAAAACATCCTATCGATCCCGAGAGAAGAGGATCATTCGTTCTTCCCCCCCCCAAAGCCCACGCTGAAGCGACCTTGCTGACATAAGCAGAAAGCATATGGCATTTGATCAGCACCGAGGGAAAGGTAAACCTGCATCCAGATCTCTGCCCCAGCATCGCATCCGTACCTGCAGCACCACGACAAAAGCCAGGGTGATGATTCCCTTCTGCTCCTGCTGACGTACAACACAGCACGAGGAGGGACGTGCCACCCGCGAGGCTGGGTTTCCTCGGGGTGTATAAAAAAAAAGGACAAGCATTTGGAAAACAGGAGGCAGTGGTAGTTGGGACTGCTACTAGACAGAAGGAAACATTGATTAAACTCTGCTTAAGTGGTTTGTAACTTCAAATAATTGGCAAAGAGTGCAGAGGATGTGCCTTGTCCTTCTTGGTTTACAAGGTGGAAAAAAGAAAAATTCTTGGTCTGAATAAGGGAGGAAAAGCCGAGCCCTTACGGCTGTCTGCAGGCACAGCTTAACACTGCTAGAAATAAAATCAAGAACCACCACAGCATAAACAAGAGGGAGATTACTTCAAGTTACAGGAAGCATGAAAGCTACCTTACTGAAGCAGGACATGGAAAATCATGACTCCAAGGAGAGGGAGAGCAGGGATGCTGCATTACAAGGCATCCTGCCAGTGGTCCGGGGACAGACCCTGCACCTGAATCCAACCAACCCTCTACTTTTCAGTTGTGAGCCAGCCTCAGCACACACTGACTAGCCTGTCTGTCCATTGTCCATGGGTCTGCAACCTGCCCTGCCCGGCACCTTCTTGAAGGTCAGAGAAGATGAACCATTTAGGAAAGCAAGCCAACCCTTTTTGGGAAAGGGGAAATGAGAGCATCAGTATTTTTCCTTATTAATGGCTTGTGATCTGGAGCATGTGATGTGTGCATTCAACGGTGGACTGGAGAAGGAGGAATGAGAGAGAGAGAAATTCCCTGAAGCCATTTCTGCTTATTCTCCTTCCTGCTTTTGGAGCATCCTTGGGGATTGCCCTTTTCATGGAGGAATATGGTTTGGAGGAAAAAGAGGGTGACACATTCCCAAGGAGGTTATTTACAAGTGCTCTTTTCTAGAGATCAATGTGTTGAGCGTGGTGAAGAATGATTTCAATTTTGCCTTTAAAACTTGGATCAAACAATGCTGACAATGCAAACTCCCCCACTATCCAGAGATTAAACTTGTTCTGCTGTTTTTAATAGGGGGCTGAGAGCATTGCTTGCCAGAGGGCTCTCAGCACCCTGCTCTTTGTCTTTTAGCAGGTTCTGAGAGCAGAAATAACCAATTTGCATCTGCATATTGCTCAAGATGCTTCTGATGCATCAGTATGGTGTGGGACCTGGGGGTGCCCCACAGGACAGAAAAGAAAAAGCATTCTGAAAACTGGGAAAACTGGGTGCAAAGATAAGACAAAATTATGGTAGTTGAACAAACTGGATTTAATTCTGGATTACTACAGGCTCTTCTTACAACCTGGAACAATTCACAGTGATTGAGGGCATGATGGCAGTGTAAGGACACAAGTGTCCTGTGCAGTGTTTGAGTTAAGAGGTCTATATTCAAACATCCAAAGCAATTTATAGCAAGAGGTACCCTTGGCATACAGCACCTCCTGGGAAATGACTGTCTAGCTGAGGTTGATCACCCTTGACTTCACCTAGAGCTGTTTACTCCCTGAGCCAGCAATTAATCCCACTGTCTCCCCACCCCTAAGACTCAGTTGTTAAAAGCATACACCCAATAAAAGCAATAGGCTGCTGCTGAAGTGAATGACATCTCTTATCTAATGGTAGCTGCACCTGGTTCTGTAAGGTCCATTTTCCCACCAGTGTAATGCAGAGCAATGCAGCAAACCAGTAAAAATCCCAAGGATCTGATGTTTCAGTAATCACAGAACCCACTTCTGCTGTGTATTTGCAAGGACTCCCTGACACATATATAGCTCATTGCCCAGGAAGGACCAGATCAGAACTCCAGCCTATTCTGTTAAGCACCTTCTAGCTGCATTGCCACAGCATGCAAACGCAAGCCAAGTTTGCCAAAGTCTTTTCTTTCAGAAAAGGAAACATGTTCCCGCTGTTATCCTGTGCCCGAAGGACAGACTGTAATCCTCTGCTATGATCATAATACGATATTTTTGTTTCACTATGAAAATGATACAAGCGGTGGGTTATGCTTTGACGCAAGTTAAGGAGCAAGCAGGCAGCATCTACAGACACTTCACTGAACGCACATGAGAAGCTTCAGTCCTAGAAGCAGCACACCTTCACAGCAGCTTCTCTCTCCAAGGAATACCTCCTAAAGGCTTTGATGGCTTATTAGTTACCTTCAGCTACCTACTAAATTGCAGTAAATGCAGTGAGGTGCATTTTGGCTTTTTCCAGAAAAGCACAATTCCTAAAATATTTACTTTACTGGTTACAGTAAAGGGTGAATTTTCCCAAGAAACTCTGGGAGCATTTGCTTCCCAAGCTTGTCCCAATTGCAGACCACAGCTGACCTGTCACTGCACTCTGATTTTGCCTAGACAGGGAATGTCCCTTCATCCCTGTTTTGAAAGCCCAGCACTAAAAGTCAGTCTATGCCTCAGAAAAGTCCTCAGTCTAAGCTAACAAGCTGAAGTTATAAAGGAGAATTACATATCCATCGTCTTATTCCCTTGCGCGTGGCTATAAGCTCCTCCGGCAGCATACAGGTTGCTCGAGCACTGGTCTGTGACAGTGCCATAGCATTGCTGCTCATTACCGCAATACAAATAACGAGCGACCGCGTACAAGCAAAGCTCCAAGCTTTTCCCTGTAATCCTAGATGCCTACAGCATCTCTCTCCCTCACCCAGGAGGTCTCAGCCCAAACTCAGTACCTATTTTATGGGATGCTCCCCTCGCTGCTCTCCTTCCAGCTAGAAGGACCGAGCACAGCTGAGCAGAGGTCCCAGGGGGTCACCTCTCCCACCACCAGCTCTCGCTGCAGCCAAGGCTTGCACTCGTTCCCAAGTCCCTTTTCGTCGCCTTTAGAGTTAGTGGGTGTGCTGCTCTCTCTTTGCTTGCTCTTCATTTAGCCTCCGAATTGTAAAGCATTATTAAACTTGTCCTTAGCCCCTTCAGAGCAGCAGACAAGGCTGCCACGCTTCACCAGCAGTTGATTTATTAGTCGGTTCTGCAAGACTTTAATCTACTTGGAGGGTTTTTTCTTCTTTTTTTCTAATTCATAAATGGGTATCTTTATATTTAATCTCTAGTCAAACTACTCCTTACTTGATCTTTAAACTGTTAACACGAGGGTATGTAATTGCATCTCTCCGGGGCCACATCCTCCCGCAGCGAGCATCTGAGCCCAGCGGGCGCTGGGAGAGCAGAGCCGGAACGCTTCGCTCTCGCCCACTTTCAGGCTGTATCTAACTGAAATACGTGAAAGTATGATACGAGAATTGTAATTGCTTTCTGGGAAAAAAATATATATTAACTTCCAGTCAAAACACAAAGGCACCTGACTTCTCTGTTCCTTAAGGTGTGACGTGCAGACAAGCGCTAACTGATTGATTTAGTGTGATTTTGGCCTTCATTTATTAAAAGCAGTCCCACAGTCCAGCATAGTCAGCCTCCCCAGACCCTGGGACAAAGCAGGCATCACCACAGCCAGAGTCTTAATATGCACTGAAGTGCCTCAAGGATTAAAAAAATTGTACAGAACGCATAACTTTGGGGAAGGGAGAGCAAGGTCTTGCCAGTGAATGCGTATAAAACAAAGATAGTTATGCAAAATTATTCACTTTTTGCTTTTATATTTTAAAAAAGGCAACACAAAATACTTCTCTATATACAAACACTTTAAATATCTAATGTTTACTGGACACAGTTCTGGTTTTTTTCTTTTACATTTGAAAGAAGCAAAAGCTTCCCATAGAAAATTATGGAAATAAACTATAGAGGCTCGTTATTTTTCCTAGGGTTTTTTCACATCAGGTTTCAATATGCAAGTCATGTTCCCACCATGAAGTGGAAGGCCACACAGAGCACAGATACAATCTAGTGAAGATTTTGCATACACTGTCTAAAGTAAAGCCGCATCAGCTCTGTTTTACTTGTACTAAGACCTGCTTAAAAATATTATTCTTCTGTCCCATCAAAGAGAAAAGATACGTAGAAATAGCAGCGATGAAATTTAAACAGGGTATTTCAGATTCAAATTTAGAGCCACAAGAAGAAAATAACTAAATCCTGTACAAGGCACCTCCTCAGCTGCTGCTGGGCATCAGAGCAGGGAACCAGGTGTTCCCAGCATGAAGTCAACCAAAAATTCACAGGTGGGTTTGTAACTTCCTTCCCCATCTGCATTTCAGAGCCCTGTTGGCTGAACTGGGGGTAAAAACCAAACCAGCAAGTGGTCGCCCACAAGACGCTGTACAGGCTGGTCCCTCTCTGCTGCACCAAACGGGACACACCCGAGAGTTACCGTTAAATAAAGATGATGAATTTTATATTCTTTCCAGGTGCAAGAAAGACTTGGAGATAAAACATGAATGAATTCAGGGAGTCATGCGCCTTGTGTTTGGTTTGTGCTGAAGCATTAAAGGGAAGAACAGCACTCTCCAGCTGGAAGACCACCCGGGTTCAGGTCTCTCACTGCTTTTGTTCCCAGCCATATCTTTCTCGTCCCTCCAGCTCTTACAGTACGAACACAACCGAGTTAGCTGGAAACCCTGGGTGAATTTTGAGCCCTGCATCTGCTGCACAGCCAAAGGAGGTTTCTGAAAATGGTTTACAAAAAAAGGTAAACTCAGCATGGCCTGAGGCACATCAGCTTTCAACTTCTCTATGGCGAAGTCAGCAGTTGCTGAAGTTGCTCAGTGGCACCGGCCACTGCTGGAAGGAAAGGTGGTGTCCCGGCAGCATCAGTCAGACACCGGTACCACCATCCCTGGCAGCGTGTCCGTCACCACAGACACTGGGGCAACTTGGAAGAACTGGGAAAAGCAGAGAGCATCTTACATCTCAAAAACCAATTTGGTTTCTATCTTTTGAAATTCATTTTCTCTGTTTTCTTAACACCTTTAAAATACCAAATAAACATCAGATTTAAAAAAGATAATAAAAAGCAGCATTTCTCTCTTCCTGTGAATAGGACTGCGACATACGCGGGAAGCCTCCCACACTCCCCTTTCAATCCATAAATACTACATGCTGCACAGTCCCCTTCCAACAGGATAAAACATGAAGCTGTTCATTGCTTGCTAAGCTGAAAAGTGCCAAAATTAACCTCATGCCCAGGCACTGACAGCCACGAGTAACAAGTATTTAACTGGTGCAATAGTCTGGTTTAGCACCAGTTTTAAAAGGAGTCTCACATCAGCTTAAAACAAGGCTGCTGGAAATCCATGCTACAGAGGCTCGGTGCAGACAAGTCTCCTCGCACCTCATGATCCAAGTTCGGAGGCAAGCGCTGTCAACAGCAGCCAATGGAGAGGTTTTCCCTCTCCGATTGTCTATCCGTGCAGTCACGTTTGGAGACAGGCATCGTGGTTTTCACTGGAACACAGTTTGGTCACACACACAAGCTTTGAAAAACCAGGCAGGAATATTTTGGAGTGGTTTCTCAGCTGCTGCACTGACACCAGCGCCACTGCCCACCCAAGACCTCCACTCAGCCCCACTGCCCTCACCACAGCCCACGGCAGCAAGAGGCAGGATACGGTCAGGGACCACGTATGGGCTCATGAACTCCTAATTCATTATCCAGGCAGGAGAGTAAGAAAAGCGTGTTTTGCAAACGTTACAAAGCCTGGGGTTTTAAGCTGGAATTGCATGGAAATGTTTGGAGGGGCCCAAGTAACAACGCAGAGTTCAGATGTGCAAATGCTAGATAAATACAAGGACAATACCAGCCCCCCAAATCTCCTCAGAGCATGATGTGGCACCTCCTCCTTCTCCCACCCCCTCCTCTCCGCTCTTGTACACCCCTTCCCAAAGGTGGGATCACACAGTAGCTCAGGGACAGGACATTTTTCCCCCCCACAGGCACATACTTTTTTGCTCCACATTTAACACACCTCAGTCTTTCACAGCATCTTGCCCATGGCCAATGCCCACTGCTATGGGAAAGCTGCTTTCTCCTGGACGTCCCATGCCCTTCCCGAGGCAGGAACCTCCTTATCCCCCGGTACATCAGGACTTCTACCGAGAAGCAATGCCTAGTCATGCCTTATTTTGTTCTGAACAGGAACAGCCAGACCCAGTCAC
Organism: Aptenodytes forsteri; assembly: GCF_000699145.1. Taxonomy (NCBI): domain Eukaryota; kingdom Metazoa; phylum Chordata; class Aves; order Sphenisciformes; family Spheniscidae; genus Aptenodytes; species Aptenodytes forsteri. Next base: position 941,813 of record NW_008795919.1, read on the forward strand.
AGCTTCCCCACCCAACATTTAAACTTTCTCTGAATGTGCTGGAACAACCGAGAAATTTGCTGTGAATTGGAAACAGGCCTGAGTTTGCAAGGGGATTGGGGAAGAAAGACTGGCCGCAGCTGGCCAAATTAATTCCCAGCATAATTCCACTGAAGTCCAATTTTAACAGGCATTTGAAATAACGTGCTCTTTTCTTGCCCTTTGCATGTATAGAGAAAAAAGGTATTAACAACTCATTCCAAATCTTTGCATGGGTAATTAGACATGTGGGTAGTAAAGTGCCCTGTGCGCTCACAGGTTGGCAGGTGACCAACCTTCTGCTCAGCCAGTTGGTATACTTGTACAGGAGAAAAAAAAGAAGATACCCTTCCTGGGTTTCATAGAATGGACCACACTTTGAAGCTGACAGGTCAAAAATAAATCACATGAATTTATCAGAAAGCCAAGGAGCATACCAAATTTTTTTGTAAACTGGTTCCATCTAAAGCTAATTGCAAGCAGAGTCTAATTCAGCAGTCTCTAATTTTCTTGTCTGACTAAGCAGGCATAATTTACACCCATCAGTTGCAAATGGCTTCTCCCACCAATCCTAAAGATAGAGGTTTGGGGTTTTTTCCTAAAAAAAAGATTATTTCCTACCTCTGCAGAAAGAGGATGAAAAATACATGCAAAGGCTGTCTGACACAAATATATATTTCCACTCAGCCTAGTTCAAAAGATTGTACTGCAGCACAGAAAAGGGAGCACTTGATGGAGCTGACTGGCCAAAACAGCTTCTCCTGTCAGGGGACAAGCACGTGGTGTGATAAAGATAATAATTTAAACTGGTCTTACTTATTCGTTTGTTCCCTGTTGCCCTTTTCAGCCTATAAGACATGCTACAATTGTACAAATTCACCTACTGCTGTATAAAGCTGATGAGCAGCTGGGGGCACGCGCGGCTCCGCTCCGCACACCCAGTGGGATGCTTCCACCCTCCGGGCGCTGAGACAGCTCAGTCCCTGCTCACCACCACTGTCACATCCAAAAAGGCCGGGCAGCTCTTCACGTTCTCCCAAGTTGCTGCTGCCTCGCGTGACTCTGCTGGTGTGGATGCTGGGAAGCGCACAGCCTGGTCTCTCGGAGTAAGTACCAGCCTATCTTCAGGTTCAAAACCAAGATCACTTCAAAAGAAGTGGCTGATCAAAGGAGTCCCTGCTGGGGAGGCACCCAGCAAGGGTCCCACTGCACGGGGTTCGATGCAAGAGCTGGCATGATGCAGCTGCCCCAGCATCGGCGCCGGAGCCGAGGTGGCTGAACCACATCCCACAACCTCCTACCACCCAGTGCCACCTGAGAGTCCCGTGTTTCTGCTGTCCCCTCCTGGGTGAAAGCAACCAGACCCCCAAGGGGCAGGTATCCCTGTATGACAGCAGTTGGGTGCTGCTGCTGGTGCAAAGACCCAGCTGGGATCCCACCAGGTGTGCAATACCACTGTGAGCCAGGAGGGGACCCTCAGACGAGGCAAATTGTGGCATAACTGATAAAAATAAAATCAAGATTCCCCCTCTTGTTATTTTCTCATTCGAAGAGTCCCCATTAGCCTTAGTTAAACCGGCTCCAGGCAGCAAAGCCTAGCAAACTTCTCCAGTCATCATCATTTAATTGAGAGCTGCCTGCTGGCTCTCCCAGTACTGGCGCAACCCTTGTCTCACCCCCCAGGTCTGCCCTGGGGTGCCAAGGACCCAGCTGGAAAGGTGGTGGAAGGAATTGGTGATGCAAATACCACCTGGGTGAAGGAAGAGCCGTTTCCCATCTCCTGCCAGCCAGGGGACACTGGGGACAAAGTCTCCTGCCTGCTCCCACCAGCTTTGCTGGCAGAGACCAGCCGACAGCAGGGCCCTGCCAGGTCCCAGCCCAGGCGCTCGGCTCCTGCGCCCGCACCGGCCACTCGCTGCGATGAGGGGGTTTGCACAAAGGCAGGCGATGCCAAGTGCTTCACAGACAGGAGCAAAGCAGCCTTCTGATCTGTTCAGACACACGGGCCCCACACGCAGCTCTGATCAAAGTTTTCCCCATAGCATTGGCCCCTGCAAATATCCCTGTACGAGAACAGGAGTGCAGCAGTTGGTACAACTCCCTTCTCGTTTTCACAGTTTCTGCAGAGCATTTCTGCTCTCTGGTTTGACAGGAGCTCACATTCTCCCAGTGTGTTTGCCTGACTTTCACAGTAATATATTCAGCAGAACTGGATACATTTCAAACCAGCTATTACACCACAGTATGTTCCAACACAAATATATGCAGTGTAGTGCAGCAACAATTCTTCTAGGAGTATTACTCTGTAACACAGATTGCAGAAAAAATGCATTTCCCTACCTGCTCCGATGCCCACCCCACCTCCCTCGCTGTGCGAGGACTGACAGAGCAGACTGCACCGCAAAACATGCTTCCCTGACAAGCTTGCACGGAATTATTTAGCAAGAATAAACCTGATAAAAATTTAAGAAGTGGGAAATCTCCAGACATTCAAATCATCTGTCCAGCAACATGTTGTACAACATGCAAGTGGTTTCTGGCATTTTCCTCAGTCCCTCACCCCGCAGTGGGGATGGCAGAGCCGCCTGGTGCCTCCATCACTGCCCCAAGCCTCGCTGAGAGTGGAGCATTGCTGCGCTGCAGCAAGAGAAACCCCTGCTCGGGCTGCGGGCGAAGCACGGGGAAACACAACGCTTTTCCCATTACAGATGAAATGCTGAGTTGGAAGTGGAAAGTTTTCCTCTTTCCCCCCACAACAAGCAAAACATAACACAAAATTACAAGAAGTTTGTGGGGACCAACACGGTTTCTTGCTGTTTGCTTTTGCAAGAGCTCCTAGAGCATGGGTGGCACCGTCACCTCATCTCAGCTGCTTGCAAGGAGTTAATGCCTTTTACAGTAACAAAGCGCTAAACAGACCCAAGCTCTTCCGGGCAAAGCTGGCTTCTCCCTGTGGGTGCTGCTGTGTCCAGCCTAATGCAGCCCTTGGCGCTCATCAGTGCGATTACAGCTCCCCAGATGATTATTTCAGAAGGAGTCCTTACTGTATCTAAACTTGCCATTTAAAGAAAATCTACTGTGGCATATGCAGAGCTGCAGGAGGAGTCAGAATTAAAACCAGAGTGTTAAAAGAAGAGAAGGGAGAAGAAACGAGCACACGATCAGACAGGAGAGGAAAGAAAGGAGGGATTCTTCATAATGGGTGAACCTGTGAACTGCAGACTTAAATTTAATTTAGCAACCCATCAGTCAAGCTGCTGGGTGTCAAAGTTAAGGGCTAGCTGGGACTGTTTCAGTAGAGGGCACTCAAGTCCCAGAAATCTGCATTTGCCAGACCCGGTATATTTACTCTGGTATTTTAGGAGACGACTTTAGCACATGAATCTCGTTAATGTGAGCACTGGGCCTCATAACTCACATTGATTGTGGTTATATTACACCTGATGCATAGGAATCTAAACAAAATGCATGGGGATGTAGCTAATTCAAAAGAACCAGTTTAGAT